>NC_087203.1:34428291-34450791 GCF_015104395.2 Macrobrachium nipponense | reverse complement strand
GATGTATTTTATACGCTCAAACGTTTCAGCTTTTAGATTCCAAAGGGCATTTCAAAAAATGCCCCATAGAATTCGATGAATGTATAACATACCAAAAAAAGGATATCAAGAGAATGTTAAAAGTCTGTATTTTGCATTTATATATTTTCATTCGCTCAAAAGCCTGTCAGTCATGCGAGGCAAAAGTCTCCTCCCGGGGAAACGTTTTTCCGCCGACATTAGAGAAACGTTTTTCCGCTCGCTTCAGAGGCCAAGTGAACGTCATTCCGGTTAAAAGTCTTCCCCTCGGTTTAAAACCTGATTGGTTTCCATTATCCGTGGCTGCTAAAACTTGCTTTTACCCACGCGACGGCGAAATCTATTTTCGATATAGTCTCTGCGCTGTTTTGAAATTCATCAGACTTTTCCGCTTCAGCGCCGGGTCGTTCACCTCTCTCTCTCTCTCTCTCTCTCTCTCTCTCCTCTCTCTCTCTCTCCATTACCTGAAGTTCCTTTTCTAGAGTTAGCACGTGGCCGTTGTTTTAACACTTTCATTCGTATTGAAATGCCAATTATTTTCATGGCTCTATTGCGACAGTATCTTTCCTTCCCTGTTGAAGTTTTCAAGGACCGTGACGTCACAGACAAGGTCAAAGATACAGTCCATGGGGCAGATCATGATTTTTAAACTACCTGAAGTGACACGTTTTCTACGTCCAGGCCTGATGAAAAGTTTAATGGCGCTTTTTTGGATATTTTAGAAAGATAGTTCGTGATCACGGCCAAGTTTCCACGCTGAAAAAACGGTCAAATCACTATGTTGAATTATGTTCTCTTTGACGCGATGTGAGTGTGACAAAATATTTAAAACTCAGGCCTGAACGTATACTAGAGTTATCTAAAAGTGGAACCGAGGTAGTATTTTATGGAAGATTATAGGTTTTACACGTGAAGAATGTGAAGTAGAGAACAACGCTTTAATTTTTACAAATATAAGATATAAATTATTAAAAAAAAAAAAAAAAAAAAAAAAACGCTCCAGTAGCGTGATCGGTATGGTCTTGGCCTGCCACCTCGGTGGCCGCGAGTTCGATTCTCGGGCATTCCACTGAGGGGGTTAGATTTGTGGTGGAAGTTCACTCTCGACGTGGTTCGGAAGTCACGTACAGCCGTTGGTCCCGTTGCTGAATAACCCACTGGTTCCATGCAGGCGTTGACAACATATTTTAACGACTACTTTATGAAACAATGAAATTATCATCTGGAGAACACTGCACCAAATTTGGTCTGAGGTTGTGCTCGGGATCGTTGAGCTCTAGAAACTGAAAAGTAAATTCCACTAGGACTAAATATAATATATAAAATATATTATAATTATATATATTATTATGTATAGATAATATCTATATTATATAAGTATATAACTAATATAGAATATTAATCTAATACCCCGTAGGGATAGTACCGTCAGTGCACCTCACTCTGCGTACTATAGGCATTACTCAAGGTTCTTTGCAGCATCCCTTCGGCCCCTAGCTGCAACCCCCCTTTCATTCCTTTTACTGTACCTCCATTCATATTCTTTCAACCATCTTGTTTTTATCCCCCTCTCTTAAGAATTGCTTCATGTTGCAAATGCGAGGTTTTCCTCCTATTACACCTTTCAAACCTTTCTATTCTCAATTTCCCTTTTAGCGCTTAAAGACCTCATAGATTCCATTCCAGAGCAGGTTGTCCTGAACGCCAAAGCTTGACGGTCATTGGTTTGGAAGTCAAGTTGTTCGCAGATCATCAGCAGAAATGCTCGATGGAGCCATTCAGCTTTGCAAATTAAGTCAAAGGCCTTTGTGACGCAAGTTAACTAAGCTCATAAACAGATCAAGTTTGGCTTTCAAAAGGAAAGTGTGGCGGAAACCCCACCATTCTAATTAATAAAACACGAACGCATACCGCCGCTTCAATATGATCTATATGATTCCCAAAAAACGACAAATGGTCATAGTTCAATATAGCAATTTTTAAAGGGTCTCCAATTTCAGTGTGAAATATTAATCTAATTTGCGCCTTTGATGGCCTGCGCCAGAATGGTACAACGCGGTGCTGAGCCAAAATTATTATTGTGCTTCCGTCACACATTGCCAAATTGATTCGCACGTATTTCTGTCTGTAGCTTTTTTTTTCCCCTGTTAATTTTGGCTCTGGATTTTTTTCGAAACTAGAAAATAATTTGCCCGTTGGTAAATATGTGACGGTTGCCAACAGTTTTTTTGTGGTAAGTGTACAACGTTATATATATATATATATATATATTATATTATATAGATATATATATATATATATATATATATATATATATATATATACATATATACATACATACATACATACATACATAGGAAGAGAGTAGTACTCGTTGGTCCAGTATTCGTGTTAAGTTCCCACGAGTCTTGACGACATATATATATATATATATATATATATATATATATATATATATATATATATATATATATATATATATATATATATTTCCGTATCTTATTGTACTCGGTTGAACTACAATTAGCGAATTACATGGATAATGGTTAGTAGACTAGTGGGTCGCATTTATGGAGGAAAAGAGCATAGGGTTTTTAGCTTCATTTCAAAAGGCTTGACGAGCCTTCAAAGACTGACTGCTTCTGGAGGTAGTAACATCACTTAGTTCAACAGATAGGAGATTCACATCAACCGTGCATTTGATGTCTAGGCCAGTCCCTTACGACGCTCCTGATTGGCTTTTGATAAGCCAATCACAGGGCTAGAAACTCTCCGTCTCTTGAGAGAGTTCACATAGGCAGGATGTGTGTTCCATCTCTCCTGAGGTATACGTTTGAAAGACTTATCTCTCAGGAGAGGAGGAACACACATCCTGCCTATGTGAACTCTCGAGAGAGACTGAGAGTTTCCAGCCCTGTGATTGGCTTATCAACAGCCAATCAGGAGCGTCGTAAGGGACGGGCCTAGACATCAAATGCACGGTTGATGTGAATCTACTATAGCTAAGTGACAAATCTCAGGTGCTGTAAATTTAGCAATCACCTGTGGGATGGAATGATGTCGAATCAGAGCAGAGAACCCGAGTCCAATAGGAATATGTAGAGGCGACTCAGTATCAGATTATATGTATTTTGATAGATGAATGGTTAATGGACTACCCTACCCTCTATCTCAACCAGAGGCCCAGGTTTGAATCCACGTTAGTGCAGATGCACGTAATGTTTCATTCGTTTTTGCAAGGTCCATGGTTTAATATCAGCCTGCATCTGCCTGCTTCTTTGTTAGGGAAAATATGTAAATACAGGTGGGTGACAAACAACCCCCCCCCCCCACCGCCCCCCGTCTCACAAAAGCACACATAACTTTCAGAAGAAACTTATTCAAATGACTAGTTTTATATATATTTAGGAATTTTATCAAAGAAAACTTATTGAATCTTAAGTCTTTTATTAAAAACAAAAGTTAGCAAAGTTTGCAGTTTTAAAATCCTTTATGAAAAAATAAGATTTTAAAGTCAAAATTAATTGATTAAGTTTTTATTAAAGACAAAAGTTATCAAAGTTTACAGATTTTTTAAATCCTTCAATAAAAAAAAAGATCATAAAGTCAAAATTTACATATTCTTAATATTTATTATACAAAAGATGACAATGTTAATCTAGATTTGTAAAAACCTTTGTTAAAATAAATAGAATTAGGAAGTCAGAATTTATATATTCTTATATTTTTGGCAACACCGTTAAGAAATTCTTCATAGTCCTTCTTACCGTTACTAAAATCAACACAAAGATTTTGCAAACGCGACTGTGATTTTACAGTTTCTCGCTTAATTTTCTTTTCCAAGCAAGTTTGAACCATCACTGCAGCTTTGTTCAGAGCTTCAGTTGCTGCCCAAATTGTGGAATGACTGTAACCAACAAGGTATTTGAAAGTATGGTCCCAATTTCACATTGGTTTTTTGTACGGTCTTCACCACTAAAAACAAAGAAAAGTTTATTCACTCTCAACCTAAAGCTACGTTTTAAGAGAAAGATCTTGTAATCATTGTAAATAACTACCAAAAGAGAATTATCAATACAAATATTTATAGATAGTTTGCTAGTTAGCAGTTACTAATAAAATAACATCGTTTCCTTGTAAACACTGTAAATAACTATCAAATAACAATAGATAGTTTGTTAGAGGGGGGTTTTGTCTGGCATTCGTTAAATACATGCATATATTCATATACATACTGTACATACATACTTATATTATATATATATATATATATATATATATATATATATATATATATATATATATATATATGAACATATATATTGAATAAGCATAGTTGTATATATATATATATATATATATATATATATATATATATATATATATATATATATATATATATATATATATGAATATATATATATATATATATATATATATATATATATATATATATATTATATATATATATACACACTTTTTTATCTACGTTGAAGGCTTTGACGTAAAAAGGATAGTTAACATTTCATGCACATTTTCAAGCAATATAAAGGACATAAAGGAAACGTCTTATGTGGTGCATCTGTATATGAAGTATATAGAACACCCCGTGAATGAATTTCAATATTTTTCGCAATTTTATGATATTCAAAGGCCGCCTTTTTATACAGAAAACAACGAAGACGTAACGAAGTAAGTCGATATATTTACGTAATATATTGACTTGGGTGTTTACACAATTGCGTGTTTTATCTTATTATAATGGATGTTGCCTTTTCTGCTCGACGAGCTATATATTTTAAGTTATCCTGGAATAGCTGCAGGGACCATTTACCAAGCTTACCGTTTTTTATTTTATGCAAATCACGTCGTTCTGTAAAAGTATGCCCGGGATATATTTTTGTAAACTGAATAGACAATAAAGTGCCCCGGAAAAGTACTTATGGAAGGCGAAACTGCTGCCACATATTTAGACCTGTATCTGTTCTTCCTTTGGACTTTCTCCTTTGTTTTCATAGTGCATTATAGTACTATATCTTTGTGAATGAACCTGGCATAGGATGGCTCGCACATATAAAAGCGTCGAAGTGTTACATAGTGCATCGCTAGGTCTGATATGAATCCCAGTGCTTGGAAATTGATATCAATGCCAAAGAAAGAACATATTTTCGCTAAACGAAAAGTAGCGTCTTCGGATGATTAATCTTTTTATAGCTGGTATGGAACTACAGACAAGTATTAATGACGACGCGGAACAAAAACTTCTATTTTTACGCAACTTAGCCATGAACTTGGCCTGTTTTCAAACATTCAAATACAAAATGAATATTTCACAGTCGATTTTCCGCCCTTAGCTTTTTGTTGCAATGTATCAACTTCGTATAAACTTCGTGCTTTGCGGCGGTAATGCATTGCAGGAAGTTCGTCTTGCGTCGGAAGTGTTTGATGGAAAACTGTTTGCAGCGGACACGTTATGACCAAAGTCTTAGGCAAAATTATTTAAGGAATATTCTCATTATGGCTGTCATTATCGTACATGAGTTTCGTATGAGCATGAAAGCTTTGTACCACCTGGTTAACAAAAATATTTTCAAATGATTTTCTGTGATATATTTTTTTTTTTCTTTCTTTCTTTGTCTATCACAGTCCTCCAATTCGACTGGGTGGTATTTATAGTGTGGGATTCCGGGTCGCAACCTGCTTCCTTAGGAGTCCATCACTTTTCTTACTATGTGTGCCGTTTCTAGGATCACACTCTTCTGCATGAGTCCTGGAGCTACTTCAGCCTCTAGATTTTCCAGATTCCTTTTCAGGGATCTTGGGATCGTGCCTTGTGTTCCTATGATTATGGGTACAATTTCCACTGGCATATCCCATATCCTTATTTCTCTTTTCAGGTCTTGATACTTATCCATTTTTTCTCTTTCTTAATCTAACTCTGGTGTCCCAAGGTATTATTATTATTATTATTATTTAATTCTATTATTATTATTATTCTTAGATTATTAATTAAAATTAAAATTATTATTAGTTATTCATTATTATTCAAATGGGTTTGTGCATTAATCAACAGATTTTGGGATGTTGAATATCCAAATAAAATGGGCTCACCGGTGAATCCCAAGAAGATGCTCCTTTTGTAGGAAAGGTGCCCCTAGTCTCCCCTAGAAGCAACAGAGTAGGGGCACCACTGACGGACCTGGGACCCCAAAGCGCTCTCCGCAGTCCAGGGAGGATTTCCTCAAATGTATATTTCGCTTTAGCGTGATACTTGGGAGAGAGAGAGAAAAAAACAAACATCCATAGACCCCAGCTTCTATTTTCTGCGACTCCTCAAAGGTACTTGATTCTTCAAGCAACCGTCTTTATGATATAATGGATCCCTTTGACCCGGGATCTGAGAATAGGCAATCCTCCGGGGATTCCGGAGACAGCTCTTTCCCTCGGTTCGACCGACTGCTGTGCTCCCCAGGGAAGTCCAGAGTCCCTTGGAACACGAAAGGGGGGGTCTAGGACAACTGGCCACGGCCCAGCTGGCCGTGGCTGACTGGCCGCAGCTCAACTGGCCGCTGGGGACGACTGGCCTCAGCCGACTGACCGCAGCGGTAAGAGAGAGAGAGGAGAGAGAGAGAGAGAGAGAGAGAGAGAGAGAGAGAGAGAGAGAGAGAGATTTTTATTATCTTTTGAAGGAAACTAGTGTTTATTTTATTATTATTTTTTTAAACACCCTTTTGAATTTTGTGATTGTTGTTATTGGTTATAAACTCTTTCGAAGAAAATTGGTATTTATTGTTATTAATGGTTGTAAACCATTTTCATTTTTTTTAAATGAGAGCTTGATACTTTGCCAATTGAACTGTTTCCTTTTTTAAATACATTGTTGAACTTTGTAATTATTGTTAATAGTTGTAAACTATTTATTTCATGTATGCATATCATTTTTGAAAAGAGGTTTTCTCTTAGAAAAGAATAATACTTAAAAGGTAAATTTTATTAAACAGCTGAATTACATAGAAGTTACATAAAAGCTGAATTATTGGAATAAAAAATTTAAGAAAAATAAAAGATAATTAAAGATAAAAAAGTTAAATTTCACTATAAAGCTGAATTATTGAATAAAAAACCAAGAAAATAAAAGATAAAGAAAAAAAAGTTAAATTTCATTAAAAGTAATGAATTATGGGAATATAAAAACTGCTTAAAATAGCAGCTACATAACTATATAACTTAAGAGAAGTTATGAGCAATTCCTCTCAGATACTCTAAAATATTTCTGTTCTCAAAGTGTAGCACCACTGATTTTATACGAGCATCAGCTTCTCGGAATTTCTTCAATTTTATGGGCGGTGTTTGACCAGCAATCAACTGTTCGTAATAAAGATCTCGTCCTCGTTCCACCCCTTTTCAAAACTATCGATAAACTTCATATTGTTGGATGTTGCATCCCTAGTTCATTTTGCAGCCTACGATTAGCAGCTTCGGCATGATTGTTGGTTCTATCCTCATCATTTATGCACGTTCGTAAACATTCCAAATGTGTAACGGAAAAAGGGGAGAACGTCTGTCATTTCCCCTTCTGTTCATTCTTCCAACACGAATCTTGGTTGTCTGGCTAGAAGAAATTTCTCCGATCCATAATTTTGAATATCAACAGGAATAACCAATTCTTCTAAATATAGGATTAGGCCTAGGGTATGCAGACAAATCTTTACGTTTTCCTCTCACCATTTTTCGCAAAGCGCTATGACTAGGCATGACTCCTGGCCTGCTTCATTAACATTTTCTAAACATCATTAATCACAACAGATGTTTTGTTCCATTGTTTCTGAAGCCCGCAATTTTATTTTCGATACTATTTTTCCTTTTTCTACTTGAGCGGGGTCAGCATTTTGCGAATGCTCATTGATATTTTTACAATTTCACCATTCTTTACATTTATTCTCGCCTTGTATAGTCTTCTCCTTTCACATCTCCAAAACTCTGTGACATTATCAGCTCCAGGTCTATCAAAAACGTATATATAGCCATCTCTCACAAACTTTCCTTTGCCTCGCTGTGAAAGTATACCTGATGCCATTGTAGAAGGTTTACAGCAACTGAATATTTTAAACTAAACTTAAAATCAATATTTCCTAAATAGATAATCCTAGCCTTTCCAAAAAAATGAGAAGAAAATAGTTTTCAACCATTTTTGTAAAATAAAATAGCATTGTTTCCTTGTTACTTGTTAATTTACATTTACTGTATTCAAAACCATTCTAGTAAAATAGCATTGTTTACTGCATCCAAATATTTTCAGAGAGAGAGTGAGTGAGAGAGAGACAGACAGACAGAAATAATTTTTTTTTATGTCTTCGTCTTATCTAAATATTTTCTGAGAGAGAGAGAGAGAGAGAGAGAGAGAGAGAGAGAGAGAAATTAATTTTTTTCTCTCATCTTTTCGTCTATGGCCACTTGGGCTGCGACCAGTGGGCCCCTGCGGACAGTTGGGCTGCGATCAGTCGGCCCCTGCGGCCAGTGGGGCTGCGGCCAGTAGGCCACGGCCAGCTGGGCCATGGCCAGTCGGTTGCGACCAGTTGTCCCATTCCCACGAAAGGGCGTGTCCAGGGGCTTCTCTGACGACCCCGTGGATTGTGGTTTCAACCAGGGGCCCTCCGCAGTCAGTTTCACGTAGAAACCCAAGGGAGTTAGGAAGCCAGGGTTCTACGGAGGAGCTCGGCTAAATTTCTGTTTCATAACTACTCTTTTTAGACAATAAATTGCTTTGCATGCATTTATAAAAAGAAAAAAATTAATTTAAGTGCGTACCTGATCCACATTTCTTCCGGATTTATGCTCAGTTTAAACAAAAAGAGGGGTTTTTTGTCCCTTCAGTTTACTAATACCTTTAATGCTATTCTTTTTACATTTTTCGTTTTTCAGTTGTATTATTTTAATTGTTGCTATTTTTCCCACCCGAGGAATTTTTTTTCATAATGCTCTTGATTGGCTCCTTTAATTGTTGTTAAATCTTTTATATGTTGGTCGCAAGTAAAAAATTTAATGTGTAGTTATTAAAGCAGCATATTATTGGTCAGTCATAAAAATTTATGTTTACTTATTAAACAGCATATGTTTGGTCGTCAAAGTAAAAATTTATTTGGTACGTATTAAGCAGCATATGTATGGTCAGTCAAGTAAAAATTTATGTGTACGTATTAAGCAGCATATGGTTGGTCAGTCAAGTAAAAATTTATGTGTACGTATTAAGCAGCATATGTTGGTCAGTCAAGTAAACAATTTATGTGTACATTGAAGCAGCATATGTTGGTCAGTCAAGTAAAAATTTATGTGTACGGTATTAAGCAGCATATGTTGGTCGTCAAGTAAAATTTATGTGTTACGTAATTAACAGATATGTTTCCAGAGTCAGTAAAATTTATGTTGTACGTAATTAAGCATCATATGTATGGTCATTCAAGTAAAATTTATGTGTACGTATTAAGCAGCATATGTTGGTCAGTCAAGTAAAAATTTATGTGTACGTATTAAGCAGCATATGTATGGTCAGTCAAGTAAAAATTTATGTGTACGTATTAAGCAGCATATGTTTGGTCAGTCAAGTAAAAATTTATGTGTACGTATTAAGCAGCATATGTTGGTCAGTCAAGTAAAAATTTATGTGTACGTATTAAGCAGCATATTTATTCAGTAGAACAGACCAGACTTCAAATGCACTGTTTATCCATCTGAGTGAAAAATCTCATTGTATTAATTTGGGTTATACCTCTGTAATTGCTAAATCTAATGATTATGTTTCAAGAAATTTACTGGAATCAGCAATTATACAAATCACTAATAAAAACAACCTAAATCTTAGTCCGGGAATGTACCATTTGGACCTGTGTATTTGTAAAATGTTTATGAACGACCTTAAAATAAATGAACTACTAATAAATTAGTCCCACGTGTATATAGTTATTATTTCTCTCTCTCTCTCTCTCTCTCTCTCTCTTCTCTCTCTCTCTCTCTCTCTCTCTCGCTCGATATTCTCTCTCCCTCTCTCTTGCTCGATATATTTAAATATATTTTTTTTTCGTCTTTTCATTAATAATTTTTTGGGGAACATTTTTGTAAATTTCATGATAATAAGTTGTATGTGCCTCCTTTTTTTTCAAAATGTATTGTTTTCTGGATGAATCGTCTGTTTGACCGCGTGTGTATCCTCCAAGGTGTGGCTGCCCTCAGGCGTTTCCTCGTTTCTGTAGAGTGAAATCGACCTTATTGCTAATCTTGTAGTGTCTGTTTGGATATTAAGCCTACCTTGAGTGTGCTTTTCCTTTGTAAAATCAGTTGTGCCCGAGTAAAGGGTCGAACTAGACCGAAAGTGCTTGGCTATCTCGCTTTTCATTTTTTTTCCTTCGTGGCAAAAATCTTTATTATACATAGCATCACGTTTTATATACTTCGTGATCAAGTTATTCATATATATATATATATATATATATATATATATATATATATATATATATATATATATATATATATATGTATATATATGTCTGACTTACTGTCCGAGAGTTGGTAGTATCTCTAGATCGTATGATTGGTCTTACGTATAATGTTCTTAGTAAGGCCCTTTTCAACTTGGGTATGATGGATCATATCTTAGTATTATTGTTGCCCATTTAACTAATAGATAGGAATCTCCTAATGGAGATTTAACTAAAATCAGTTCATGGTGCAAATTATGAGGGTTAAAGTATAAGCAGAACAGAACTCGAGGGATAATTTTTAGCAGGTAAAAAACACTGCATCCCTTTATTTTCTATCTCAACCTCAGTCGCACAAAAAGTTGGTATACTTGGTATACCGAGAAAGTCTTATTAGATTTTCAGAGACGTCTAACCTGAGGAGATGATTTAATTCTTTCATCATCTCATGTTTTGATTACCATTCTCTTCTTAGCTCTTACGTAACTGACTCTTTTCTTCAATTTCAGGACAAATACTTGTATTTTTTCATTTTTTTTTTATGTCCGATTAACCTTTGCACTCTGACCTTTCCAGATTATTCCTTGCAGCGAATAGCATACAAGAGATGGACTGAGTTCTGACTATTAACTTTTCAATATCACACATTTTTCTACAAATTTTTGACCTGTTGTGACCGGTTTATGGAATTCCTAATTCTGTAATTGAATTTTTGGAATTTGAGAAGTCCAGACTAGGTGCACATGCTCTTGCGTTGAGCTGACATGAGTCTTGCTTTAGTTTATTTGTTATTGGTTACATTTTTGTTTATCTACTTTGTCGTTATATATCTTTTTTCTTTGCTATTTCTCTTTCATAGTTTATTCTTTACTTCTCAGTTTCCCTGTTTGTTCTAGGCTGCTGTCCTTATTGGAGTCCTTGGGCTTGTGACTGCGACTGTCGCTTGGATTGTACTATAATGATAATATTAAAGATGAAACAGAGGTTCGTTGGGTAACGGAAGTTTTTCCTTGTTACACGCGAGAAGAATATATTCTAACTTACGACACGCAACTAAAAGAATTTTAGTGTTATGCGGACCAGTAATACATGGGCATCGCAGATTAAGACTAAGAATTCACGAAGTTCCAAAACATTTTCGAATGACTTAAGAAACCTATTTGGAACTTTCGCATTACCTATGAAAACACAACGACTGGGGAGTGATCCCTTAGTAACTCGCTTCCTACTAACTGTCATATATCTTGGAAGATAAAAAAATCTATATAAAGGATATTTTCGACAATTTATGCAAAACAAAGTCAAGGACTTCTATATACCGCATAATTTTGATGATTCGTTTCCTTCCTCCGTTTTTCCAACCCGTCTTCCCTACTGTTTCTTTCGGGCCTGGGCTAGAAAAGACATTGGGTTTACCCGTCTCAAGAAGGCGTGATCCGACCTCCAGCTTACTCGAGGCACGAACTATATTTTTTTAGGAATAACTTGTACTGTTTAACATACACATTATTCATTTTCTACATTTTCATTCTAATAAATAAATCATAAATATTCTATCCTAAAATTCCTGTGTCTTCAACCTATTTAGACTTTCCAACCCCCCAGCAAGAACAATTACAACAAGAACAACAACAATAACAAGAAGAAAAGCAACAACAAAGTAGTTTGTAGGCTTACTCTCAGAGTAAGCGAAACGGAGAATCAATGAAGCATTGTGGGTTATATCTGAGCAAAGGAAGGTGCAGTGCATAAGACCGTAGAGAGACTGCTGAATTGTTTTGGCAAAATACGAACGTGGATTTGTGCTAACCGTGATATGTATCTGCATATGAATGAATTAATTTACAACCCTCGAAAATGAAATGCTTGAGAATGTTAATAAGAGAAATGTGACATTTAGTAATTATGAAATAAAAACAGAATTAATAGTAGAAATGTGACATTTTGTAATTATGAAAGAAAACATTCTTATAAAATAAGAATCTTTTTTTGGGAGAACCAGGTATGAACAAGTTCTTTATATTTCTTTCATTATTACAGACCTCTCTGTTTATGAAATAAAAACCTTAACCGGTTTTTATTGCTTTCCTTACGCGCTGCATGATTTTCCATCCACGTTCAATTTCTGAGTGAATCATTTTTCAGTGTTCCCTTTGCCTTTGCAAATACAAAATGGATAGAATACTACAGCCTTAGTGTAAATTCATTTGAAAATGGGGAGACAAATATTCCCCAGTATTTTTTACCAATTGACTTTCTAACATACGCAAGAAAGCGATAGTCTTCATAAGTAAGGAAACTATATGTTTTACTTATCGCGGTTTCCCCTCCATTCGCCAAACAGAAAACGAGAATTCATAGAGAGGTAATGAGGTGCGGAATTGTATCTCTGATTCTCCCACATTTGGTCGTTTCGTGCCATTGCTCGCAGATCCCTCTAAATCTCGACGAAATTCTGCAAACACACACACACACACACACACCCAAGTAGTTCCGAAGCACAAATCCCTTGCGAGATGGCTGCATAAGGGTCATTCCTTTCTTATTTCCAAAGATTTTGCTTCTTGAGGCTTTTAATGGAGATGGCCAACTACGCATAGAGAATCAAAAATAGATGTGGAGGACTTTTTAGCTAACAAAAGAAAAGCGTCTGGTCGTGGAATGGAAGGAGGAGACCGGTAAGCAGATTCGCAAATAGCCTTCAAGTGGCATCGACTCAGCACTAAAGGAGGGGGTTGGGGGGGGAGGGGAGAATAAACAGAAGCCAAATGTCCAGGAGAAAATAAGGATAGGAAATCTGTGCAGTGAGTGTAAATGGAAAACTTAAATTGGGAAACTGGATTCGTAGATAATCACTAGAAAAGAGTATCTAAAGCTTGGAGGCGGCGGCAAGTATTGAAAGAAATTCGATTACGAGTACAAACAGAAAAGCTGGGGAGACTATTTCCAGGTAATTGAGGGGTTGGGAAATGGCCCTTCCTTCACGCCATAAGCGCGAGATGAAAGTATTTCAGTATGCATAAGTTTCAGTGTGGCTGGCCTGATTTTATTTTGGGGGCGTTTGCCGGGGCAGACATCTCAATGCATATCAACGAATCCCGGGGATTCGTCCGAAATTATTTGGAGAGAAAAGAGCGAAAAAGTGGCCCAAGAGGGCTGGATATTGAATGCGTTAAGGGGCCACTCTCGGGCCGAAATTGGGCCAATAAGGTCAAAATTAGGAAGCTGGTCTTAGTTTTGGTCTCCCATTTTTTTTTTCTTTCTTTTTTCACTTTCGGGAATGTACCCGTACTGCCAGCATTTTTTTTTGTGTTTGTTTGTTTTGTTACATAGTTACCCAAAGACATCTTTGCTATTGTATAGTATCCAGGTAAATGTCACCACTAATTACATATAACTAAGTTGTGGATTTTGCTTATAAAGTGTCCTTAATATTCCCCTGTTGGAGGCGAAGGGTAAATATACAGTAGCACTTAGTGCTCAAGTGTTTAACTTGTACATATTTACGTCTGGGCTGTTATCTTTTTCATATTATTTTAATTATTATATTCTCCTATTTCCCTCCTCCCCTAATGGTATCCTTTCTCACCTTTATTAGTTACTTGGAGTTCATTTACTATAAAATCATGCCCAGGTAATTAACCACCCATATCTTGGGTATTAGGTTTGCACTAGTAGTTTATTCATTTCCGGCTTCATGGGAACGTTGACTTTTTCTTAATTCATTTCCATTTATTTTTCTAGGGTTCTTGGAGGCATCATATGCTGTCATCTCCTGTACTGAACTTTTGCTGAATTTTCAGCTTCCCCAAATAATGTTTTTACTTGATTACCAATTTAGCTTTAGTCAGCCACTAGTCATTACTTCATTGATTAAGAATTTATCAGGAACAGCACCAAATGAAGGTAAAATACCCAAACAAATAAGCTCCTTCAATTAATCCAAGTTGCCAAATGTTTATTCACTGATAATAATAATAATAATAATAATAATAATAATAATAATAATAATAATAATAATAAGCTGCCTTCACACCATTCGCTGATTCTCGGCTTTCACACTTATTAGTTAATTACATATGCCTTCCCTGATGAATGAAAAAAAAAAAAAGATGAGGCTTCAGTTACTTTCCTCCTATTATCGCCTGGTTACCATTTACCTCTAGTTTAAATGGTCATGATTTAACATTAGAATTAGGATTCGTAAGGTTTAGAATCCATGATTATGTAACTGGCCAAACTCACAAAGAAGAGCCCGTGACAAACGAAGCCAGAGATGATAAATTTGTTATGTGAGAGTACCCCGTTAATGGAGTCAGTTTACCTTCCAGTAACCCCTGGGTCCATTCTCCGTCAACGGGTCCCCAGTGACGGCTTCCCTTCGGAACCCTCAGCGGGAACCGGAGTGCTTTTCCTTGTACTCCTCAGTGAGGGTTAGGTAAGTAGTATCCTACCCTACCGTCGAATGGCTCATATCGTCCCATCTGTGCATAAGATGAGGAAATTCTTGACATTTACCTTCTTATAGAGACGTTTGTGTGAGCGTGATGATATATAATTGACACATACCACAATTCCTTCCTTGAGGAACTCGGCATTCATATTTAGAAGGGTATTTCCCCACCTAGTAAGTTCATTAGCTCATTATTTTCCTTGCGTGCCCCAACAGACTTCTGTTGACGGCTGCTACATATTCAAGTAGAACTTCCTGTCTTTATACGGAGCCCTGATGTCATATCTGGAGCAGCTTTTCGAACACTGCTCTCCTTGACAGAGTCGAATCAGACTTTGTTCCGACTAAGATTTACTTCAAATTCTCGTGAGGTTGCCCTCCACTTTTTTCTTTTTATAAATATTACTTTACACATTGCTCTCAATGTCTTTTTGATTACCCTCATTGCACCTTTCAGGTTTCCCAGTCCTACAAATACTGTGTGGGAGTCACAAAAATCATGGGTCGAACGGTTTAATCAACTTCCCATCGTTCATACAATTTTGCTTCCAAAATGTGGAATTTTCTACCGCCCTCGGTATTTCCAGACTTTCAACGTGACCCGTTTCAATGGGTGAGGCCCATAAACATTTTTATTTCCCGTATCGGTCTCCTTGTATTTTGATCCATTTACTTACATTTTTATCTCTCTATATATTGATTTGTTAATTTAATTTTTCTTTTTAATAAACAATATCTTCTTTCTGTATTTCCCATTTCCTTCTGGTACTTCTTTCTATTAAGCACTAAATTTTTTTGCAAGATTGAATTACAAGCCAATGGCCCCCTGTGGGCTTGTTTCATCTAAATAGGGTTCATCTTCTGAGTAATAATAATAATGCTAATAATAATAATAATAATATAATAATAATAATAATAATATAATCAATAATATATAACTACATCTACATACATACATACATACAAAGTGAATTGTGATAAATTGCAAATACTCCACATACCAGATGACCAATTCACTGCCGGCTGCGATCATTACAGATTGACTTATTAATTCCTTTTGATTCTAATTCAAATTCAAATAGTTCATTGATATACATCAAATGGAGTATATCAATAAACTTTTTTGAATTTGAATTTGAATTAGAATCAAAAGGATTTAAGTCAATCTGTAATGATCGCAGGCGGCAGTGAATTGGTCATCTGGTATGTGGAGCATTTGCAATTTATCACAATTTACTTTGTATGGATGTATATATGTATATATATAATGTATGTATTATTATTATCATTATTATTATTATTATTATCATTTTGATTGCTGACGCAGTGTCCGAGACGTTCGCTAGAAATCGACTAAGACTTTTACTTGAAATTTTTGCTTTTCACGCTGGCGCTTTTAGTTTAGATTTATCCGTAATTATCCCAGCATGGGGCCCTTGTATAAAGGCGGCCTTCTAAGTGTTGTAACGATTTTAAAAATGTTGAGAGGCCTTTTGTGGACCTGTGGACTAGCTCAACCAACCAAGACGTCAAGCGTTTATTAACTATGTTCTCTTTGTTTATGATTACATTTGTGTTGTAATAAATTTGTCTCAGTTACTTCATACATCGTTTAGACTTTATATGTGTGCAAAATATATATGCTGAAATATTTTAATAGGTATTGCATGACACAGGCATGCAGTGATTGGGTCGTGTTTTGTTTTGATTGGTGATTATTATTTTGTTTTGAGGAGTAAATTCGTATTGCTTATATTTTTGACAATCATATGATATAATTGATGAAGTGTATTTACTCGGCACGTGTCTTCATTTTCGTTTTCGTAGCGAAATAGATTTTAAATGAGATCCATAAATGGTTATTTAACTATAAGAAATAAGTCGAAAACAAAGAATTGTTGAATTAAATTATTAGAATATATATTTCGTAGCAGAGTAGCAGAGATATTTTCTTTACAAAACAAATATTGGAAATATATTTTCGAAATAAAAATTCCAGGCAACTGAGGCTTCAAAAATTAAGATGGCATCGAGTGTGATGTCACTAGATGCAGCTTGCTTAATCAGAAAAGTACTGAGAAGTATTAGGATGAAGACCTATATAGGGAGACCCAGGAAACTGGAAAGGTAGGAGAGACATAGACCTGATGGAAGATTGGCCAGAAATTGCGCATAGCAGAAAAGACTGGAGAGAACTATTACAGGCATAACGTCTCCTTTGTCTGGGTAACACCCAGAGATCCACCCGGTCTCTTGCATCATTGAGCACCTTAACACACGTACAGATTATATGCTGGCATAAGGCCGCCTTCATCAAACCACCCATTCATACGGCCAACCTTAGAAATAGGAACCTAAATTCCTGACGTATAAACGTTAATGAAGATGAAATAATAACATTAATAAAGAAAAAAAGGCCATTGGTTCATTTTCTACTCCCCTCCAGTTACTGGGTTTGCATAAATGTCATCTCCCGTTTGTGAAGGGAATTTATTTCGTTGCAATAGAAACCTTTTTGAATACTGATATATTCCATCACTGAATGATAACCCCCTTGACCACACGCTGTAGTGATTTTGTGATTTACATCTTGTTAAAAGAGATAAATTTTAGGTTGAATATTCATGAAGTGGGTAGAGAGAGAGAGAGAGAGAGAGAGAGAGAGAGAGAGAGAGAGAGAGAGAGAGAGAGATTCTTGTCACAACAGTATATCCGAGGGGAATCACTGCCGAGCAATGATGAAGTATGAAGGAGGAAACTTTGACTCTGAATACCTTTTCTTTGTGATCTGTAAAAGTCCGGATAATTGAATCGCCTTTCTCGGTATCTGTTAGATGATCCGTTAAACTAGATAATTGATATATCTCCTTCGCGGCGCCTGCTAGATGATCCATAAACTGGATAACTGATGGCTATCCTTTATGGAGTCTGTTTGATGCTAGGAGGTTAGATGACGATCCATAAAACTTCGGATGACTGATGGACATCCATGAGTTATCGTCTGAATTATCCGTAAAACTCCGGAGGACTGATGGATATCCATGAAAGTTATCGCCCGAATGATCAGTAAAACTCCGGATGAATGACAGATATCCTTTTGTGGCAGCTGCCGGGCGATTCAGTGAACGACTGATAATCCTTTGTCGGTATCCGCTCGATAATCCCCCGAAATCAACGGCGGATGAATCCGAACGACATGGCGGGAGTTACTGGATTGGATGCACCCACATCCAAAACTCCATCGGAAATTGCGCTGTTTAAACGATGCGGTTCCAAAGCCGATATTTCCGGTCAGAGAATCATTACGGTGTGTGAGCCCGTGTTTAGGATTGGGAGAGGTCGGTAATGGAATGAGTGGGGAGGTGGGGGGGAAGAATAATGGCGATAAAGGGATGAATATAAAGGAAATTGGATGAGTGTGAGTCGGTAAGCTCTGTTGCCAGGCATTATTATTATTATTATTATTATTATTATTATTATTATTATTATTATTATTATTATTTATAATCCCCTTGAAATATCCAAGAATTACCGGTAACATTTTTTAGAATGCATCAACAGTCTTATAATATCCATACGTGACAAAAAATTAAGCATAATCGTATCAATTAGAAACAAATATTTAATTGTTGGTATAATTAAGAAGAGTAATATTATACATCTGAAAAGTGTAAATCCATCATTATCCCAAAGGCAATTGATCAAGAAACATTGACTAATGAAACTAATTAGGTAAATGTAAGAAAATGGGAAATAAGTAGATTACATATTTATCTTAAGATGTTCCTGTCGGTTATATATCCTACAATTTGCCTTGTGTGGCGAACTGTAGACGGCATTATCTGTGCTTTGCTTTTCGTCTCTTACCACTTAGATGTCAAAATTCTCTCATTTTTTCTTCATTCCAGTTCTCGTCCAACTACGTAACAACAATAATAATAATAATAATAATAATAATAATAATAATAATAATAATGGTCTCATCCTGGAGGGCACGCAATTCGGTAGTCTTGATCACTATTTGCCGCTGTAGGAGGGCTTCTCTAAAGCTCCTGGTGGTGTTCTTAAAAAGAGACCCTCTCTCAAGCATACTTCATGAAAAGTATTGGCTACTTCTGCAGCGTTACGCTTGTAGAGATATAATGATAATGATAATGAACTAAGGAACCTCTGTAACGAGGCAATAATATTGACAATTGAAGTAAATTAATAATGATAATAATAATAATTGTAATGAATAATAGAAAGGATCTGGGAATGTTTTATCTGTATTTAAAAAAAACAGGTATTTTGGTTGTTACAATAATAATAATAATAATAATAATAATAATAATAATAATAATAATAATAATAATAATAATAATAGTAATAATATAGTTATTTAAAAAAAAAAGGATAATTTTTGTAAAGAAAAAGACGTAAATTTATGAGGATTTATGACAGCTTTTATAGTATCAGTCGGAATTTGAATATTTTGGGGACGAACGGAAAAAAAATGAAAGATAAAAGGTTCATTGAATCGTTTATTTAAATATATGCCATTTCTCATCTTTATCCCCCGAGATGCAGTAGCTGACGGAATCGAGAGGATGAAGGGACGGTGGAAAAACGGACCCAATTGGAATAGAAGAATGTGGGAATGGTCAATAACGGAGATCCATGAAAGAAAGATAAGACAATGGAATGTTTAAGAAGTCATGTATTTTATATAGAAGAGTTAGTACATGACTCGCATAAAAAAGCACTGATTAGCAGCAAAAATAGGTAATGAGTGGAACGTTTGAAATAATATTGAAAAGACGATAGCCAAAAAACCTATATAGAAAAAGAAATCCTCCGAGAACAGGGAAAGAGAAGGAAAACGTAAAGAACTAAAGAAGATTACTAAGGAAAGCGAAATGGGGGAAGAAGGAACCTTTAATAGAAGGGTAAGGGAATACATAACTGGATAAAAAGACAGAGAGAGAGAGAGAGAGAGGAAAGTTATCAGGTTAAAAGCAAAGGGAGAGAAGACGGATCAGAGGGTATGAAAGGGTGAGAGGAAATGGGAAATTAATTGATGAAAAATATACACAGAAAACGGGACGGGGGAGGAAGGTGAATGCGTATTTCTAATTTAGTTGAGTAATCCGCGTCGGTGGTTTAAGAATTGTTATCAGTTGCGTTAAAAGGAATCGACTCTCTCTCTCTCTCTCTCTCTCTCTCTCTCTCTCTCTCTCTCTCTCTCTCTCTCTCTCTCTGGGCACCTACGATACTTATTTAGATTTGACACGTAATTTCCCAGAGAACCTTGATAAGGGTTTTAAGTGCAGAGGAATTCAAATAGATTTTAGTGTTGTTTTCGATTTAGTAGTCACAAGGCATTTACATAAACTTCAGAAACTGGGAATGTGGGGATATGTTTGAGGGTTTACTTCAAGACTTTGGTAGGTAGCAGTGAGTTGCTGCTGATGGGATCGTTAGCAAATTAAGACCTCTTGTGTTTGGAGTTCCACAGGGTAGTGTTCTTGGTCCACTGTTATTTTTAGTGTTATTTTGGTTGTTGGCCTGGAAAACAAGATTGTTCAGTATGCCGATGATGAAACACTTGTGGGTGTAGTAATAGTCTTCACTTGTGAGAAAAAATGTTATCTTTTGTCTAAATCGTGACTTGGAGCGAATTGGTGACTGGTGTTCTCGGTGGAGCGATGCTGAACTCCCGTAAAACGAAAACACTATTGATTAGTAGTCTTCCTACAGATTTTCACCCCCTCCTCCCCTTCAGATGGATGGGTCTTTTGTATAAGTCTGAAGCTTTAACTATACTTTGTGTAACTTTTGACTTACATTTTAATTTTGAGATACATTTAATGAAAGTGTCAGCAAATGCCGTACGAACATTAGGTATTGTACTTAAGGCCTCATATATAACCATGTTAAAACCAGTGCAAACAGTTTTAGGTCATTTTTTCTTCCTTGACTAGGATACTGTTTCTTGTGTGGATGTCTGCTTCTGCCAGAGATCCATCAGATTTAGATGGAGTGGTTCGTGGTGGTAGGTTTCTGTTCGACTAATATTACCAGTTATGACGGATGGTCTCTTGTTTGTCTAATTTTCATAAGTTATGTTTTAACAGAGATCTTTTACAATTGCAGTTGATCTCTGATTGCATTTCCTTCCAAGAGCAACGAGATATACTGAACAGATGCACCCATATGCAGTAAATGTGGCATACTGTCGGACTTTCAGTTTCAGAAGTCCTTTATTCCTTACACCGTTGGACTGTGGAAGTCTCCCTGAGGATGTCGTGCAATTGGAACATTAAAAGTTCAAACGAAGGTGCAACGCACTACTTCCCTAACACAATTCTCCCTGCATTTTATAATTCTTGACATTTTCATCTATTTATTTATTGATTTGTTAATTTAGTTTTATTCTTTTTTAGTAAGTTATCTCTTCTTTTTAGTATTTTCCTTTCATTCCTGTTACTTCTTTCTAATGAACACCATATTCTTGAGAAGCTTGAAGTTCAAGTAAATGACCCCTTTGGGCTTGTTCCATATGAATAGAGTTTACCTTCTGAATAACGATATGATAATAACAATAGAAATAATGATGATAACATGCATATACATACTTATACACGTATATAATATTATATATGTGTATATGTGTAATATATTTTATGTATATTTACATTGCTTGCAAGATAGAAATTAACGAGGCAGCAGTCTCTGTAAGGGGTTTGATGCATTGCACAAAAACCTTCCGTTCAGGTATATGAACATGTTTCATGCCATGGAGGTTTTCTGTAATTGAACCGTAAAGTAGCTAATGATCATTGTCTTGTGTGTGTGTGTTTTTTTTTTTTTTATCGCAATTCCTTGTTTAGAAACAGATTTAATGTATATATATATATATATATATATATATATATATATATATATATATATATATATATATATATATATATATATATATATATATAATATACATGCATGCATGCATACATACATACATACATATACACGCACATTATCATATATACATAAATGTATGCATGTGTGTGTCTGTGTGTATGTAGTTGTTCTGTTAGCCGGTATAAATCCGCAGCTGAGTAATGACTTCTGTATTTTTCATGCCTGAAGGGTACAGACATATGCAGTACAAATTTCATCCGGGAAGGCAACGTCTCTCTATTTATAACGATATGTTATTTCCAGGCTTCAGATTGTATTCTGAAGCCGACCAGTGAATCATTCGGATGTAATCTCGAACGCTTTTGTTCTTGTATAATTCCCTTATATTTTAAAAGAATGCGATTAAGTCTTATAAACCCGTTTGTGACTAGAATAATTCATTCATATTCAGAGAGTGTTATGCACAAATTTAACAATTAAACACAATTATTCCGTTTTAAATCTTTTTTACATTTAACAAGTTTTGAAAGGTTCCCCCGGGTGTTCTGGCTAAACAGGCAGCGCGTTGGCGCACTGGTTCGTTTGATGACGCATTGTTCACGAAACAACTGGGATTCGTTGTTAGTGTCCATTGTCCTGCAGATCACGCTGATGGCT
>NC_087203.1:34400791-34420791 GCF_015104395.2 Macrobrachium nipponense | reverse complement strand
TCAACTTCTTTCATAAGTTCCTTCTTCCGGGCGTCTCATTCATAATTTAAAAGGAATTTATTCTTATTATATTTCATCGGCGGAAGAAGTATGAGAGAGAGAGAGAGAGAGAGAGAGAGAGAGAGAGAGAGCCTGAGCCTGGATGAGAACTCATAAAACTGCTTTATAAGCCTGAAGCATTCCATTCTCATATATGATGGGCATTAGGAACTCCGTCAAATTCTCATAAACTGAAAGTGAGATGAGAGAGAGAAGGCGTGTGAGTTCCCCCTCACAAATTTCTCATTTAATTGATAGTTATAGACTAGCCGTGAAAAGAGACCCTCTATCTCGAAAGAAAGTAATAGGCGAGATAACTACTACTATAACTGCAGCATTATAGAAGACTCTTATCGTAAGTACCCTGCGTTGAGGAATTGAGTCAATTAGATTTTCCGCATTCCGAACTGCGTTTAATTTAACCCCCCCCCCCACCCCTCCCAAAAGATTGGCAATCTCCCAGTGCTAGTTTGCTCTTAAAATTATCATTTTAGCGCCTCGGTGGCGTGGTTGGTATGGTTCGATTCTCGGCCATTCCATTGAAGAGTGAGAGATGTGTATTTCTGGTGATGGAAGTTCACTCTCGACGTGGTTCGGAAGTCACGTAAAGCCGTTGGTCCCGTTGCTGAATAACCACTGGTTCCATGCAACGTAAAAACACCATACAAACAAACAAACTCTTAAAATTGTCATTTCGACAAATAGAAAGGATTTTCTAAGGGCGATCAATTTGCAGACTCTAAATTGAGAATAGTTGATTGCCTGTGGGAGAATTGACTCCTCCAGGATTGATACAGCTGTGAGGAGCGTCATCTGAAGTAGCACCAGGAAGCAAGAGGCTTTTCAGAGGAATTTGAAAGAGGAGGTGGAGGAAATAAAGTAGATTTTTTTTATTATTGAAAAATAAGGTAAGCGGAAGGAAGAGAGCCTGTGTATTTAATTAGTAATGTCTTCCATTGACACTAAAATGAAGGTTGATAATGAAGGCTAACCGATAGAGGGGAAAATTCTTACTAAAAGCGTTAAAGAGAAGAATCAAGTAGAAATCGAGCTTTCTGTCAGGTGGTGGCCTCAACAACAGGCCGTAAAACTTAGCTGCGTCCCATGAAACTCAGCCACGGTTCGGTGGTGGCCAATGTTATTGGTACGCATAGTGCTGCCAGAAGTACGTTCATGCCTAAATTTAACCTTAAGTGAAATAAAAACTAATGAGGAGGCAAGAGGGCTGCAATTTGGTATGTCTGATGATTGGAGGGTGGATGATCAACATAGCAATTTGCAGCTGTCTAGCCTCAGTAGTTTTTAAGATATGAGGGCGGACGGACAGACAAAGCAGGTACCACCCCCTCTTCCCTCTTTCCCCTCCCCATCCCTATCCCCATCCCCTTACCCCCCCCCAAAAAAAAATATATATATATATTTATAGTCCTTAAAATCAGACAACTTCCTTGGGATGTATAGGCCCCCTTGCCCACCGCCCTTTCAACCCAAAACAAGTTTGCAAAAAGACATTCATACTTTTTTGAGTCACATCAACGGACAGACAATCGAACAGTCTTCGTCAAAATTCACTGACGGGAAGTAAGTAAAGTAGCGAAGCATCAAAAGGTCTTAAGAAATTTTAACGAAACTCTCCTGAAGATAAGAAAGCTTATAATGCAACGATAATTGGATTTGAGAATACAGGGAATGTAGTATTAACTTTCATCCAGTTCATCCGCCTGGAAACTTACCCAGTGAGGCATCATCACCTGAAGAGCAGAGGCCACACAAACACTCTTCTCTTCTCCGAACAAAGAAAGAGAATTAAAAGTTCCCTCGTAATTACACTGGATTTAAATAAGGTGAATAAAGAACGCTGAAAGGCTTTTGAATTCTTCAATGTTTGCACGCTTATCCCCGCCCCCCCCCCCCCTCCCTCTCTCTCTCTCTCTCTCTCTTCTCTCTCTCTCTCTCTCTCTCTCTCTCTCTCTCTCTCTCTCTCTCTGTACAAACCTCTGTCAGTTTGTAGCTGACAACAGTGAAGTAGCAAGAATTATATGCATATATATATATATATATATATATATATATATATATATATATATATATATTATATATATATATATATATATATAGTATGTGTTTGAGACCCCACGTGTGTACGCGTGAGTAAAACCTAATTTTTCAAGAGACAAACTTACGTTCAAGTTTTATTTTTCAATTTACTGGCGGTCAACCAGTGAAAAATCACTCATGCGGTGAGTGACTTTAAACTTGGTGCAGCAGAGAGAGAGAGAGAGAGAGAGAGAGAGAGAGAGGAGAGAGAGATTCCGGCCGTGTACTGTAAGATTAATTTTGTTGAACTTTAGCATCAAATGGCTAGCTATAGCACTTGATAATAATTAAGGCATTGTTGCCATAGTTCAACTTGAATAATAGGGAATTGAGTGAAATCTATCGCTGCGTTAAACGTATTGGAATCCTCGAAATGCCTGTATTCATTTGTTGCAAATAAGAGATGGCTCTGTATCTCTTTATGAGCATCAAAGACATTCAAAGATAGGTCCTTTTGATTCTGAATAATTTCTTAATTTCTTAATTTATTTATTATACTTGTCTTGTAGCTTATTTTTTTTAATTTTTGGCTTTTCTGTTAGTCCAAATAAAATCGCCTTAGAACTTGGCATTTTCTTGTCCTGGTTTACACCCGGTGGGGATAGTGTCGTCAATGCCCCTCATGTGCTGCACTGTAGGCATTACTGAATGTTCTTTGCAGCGTTCCTTCGGCCTCTGGCTGCAACCCATTTCCTTTCTTTTATTGTACCTCCGTTCATATTCTCTTCCATATTACTGTCCACCCTCATCTAACAGTTGATTCAAAGTGCAACACCTTTCAAACCTATTTACTGCCAATTTCCGTTTCAGCGCCGAATGGCCTCGTAGGTCCAAGCGCTTGGCTTTTGGCCTAAATTCTATATTCTATCTATCTTGTTCGGTTTACGAGTATTTGCATAACATGACGAACCAGTAATTGCTTTTTTCTCCTATCAGTTAGAACGCGAATACTATTTTTCGTTTCAGTTTGTTCAAAAAATTAAAACTATTCACTGAAGGGGCATTTCCTTGGTGTCTTATTTGTGCCCAGGAGCCAATCATCACCTCGACCTCTCTTTGCCCATGGATTTGTACAAAGGAGAACCAGTCATATAGCATTCTCCTTTCCTACCAATTTGTAAGGACGTACAAATTCTATCTGTTGACCTGTTTTCAGCCTGTCTGTATGAAATAGAAACGCTTATGGCTGACTGTAAAAATCGTTATTTTATACACAAGGATCATATATATCCCTCTGCCCTTTCTATGCCAATCAGTTTGAAAGCAATAACGAGTTATTGTTATTTGACCTCGATCTGTGGAAGAGACAGATAAACCGGAAATTCGAGGAGGACAGTCTATTTTCACAAAAGTTTTGCGGCATCACGTCTCCTTTTCAGGGAGGAAATCTGTGTTTCATATTCATGACAGTTCGATACCGAGCGTCTGACATCTGCAAGAGACAGATTTTGTTTGCCAAATTGCATAAAAAGACGCCTTGTTATTCGCCATTGTGTGTGTACTTTCCCACCATAACAAACCATGATTAGTGAACATTATCCGCTTACACCGTCTATTTGCAAACAAGGACTACTCTCTCTCTCTCTCTCTCTCTCTCTCTCTCTCTCTCTCTTTATCCCGATGTGGGAGTGGTGCTCGCAATTCATTGTTTCCAATCCACTTCCTTATAAGGGATCGTATACGGTCTCTCATCTCCATGATGGATGACGCCACTTGGCCACTTCCACCACAAACACCTGGAGCGAACTGCATGCTGACTTCTCTCTCTATCTCGCTCCTTCTTCCTCTCTCTCTCTCTCTCTCTCTCTCTCTCTCTCCTGACGAGGAAATTCCACATCCTGGTGGGTTGCTTTCCTGTCAGCTGTAGAGTTTTTGTTGGTACTGAATTTATAACACGTGTTTTATGTGTGTGTTGTAGCTGCTTTACTTGTACCTTTGTAGGAGAAAGGGTGTGAGTGCGCGCGCACACACACCACACACACACACATATATATATATATATATATATATATATATATATATAACTATATATATAATCATATATATATATATATATATAGTACATACATACATACATACATACATACATACATACATACATACACACACAGACATAACCTATATAAAGTGAAAAAGAGTATATAGTATATATCAAAGATACTACAGAGTACACAAAGCGCCTCAGTGGCGTGGTCGGTTTGGTCTTGGCGTGCCACCTCGGTGGCAGCGTAGTTTGCTCGGGCAATCCATTGGAGGGGTGAGAAAGTGTATTTGGTGATTAGAAGTTTAGTCCGACGTTCCGGAAGTCACGTAAAGGCGTGGTCGGTTTGTCTTGGCGTGCCACCTCGGTGGCAGCGAGTTTGCTCGGGCAATCCATTGAGGGGTGAGAAATGTGTATTTCTGGTGATAGAAGTTTAGTCTCGACGTGGTTCGGAAGTCACGTAAAGCCGTTGGTCCCGTTGCTGGTTCCATGCAATGTAAAAACACCATATAAACAAAATAATATAGGGTACACAAAGATACTCAAGTAAGCCATATGAAACGCACCACGGCGCCAGTAGAGACAACTGGCGGCTGTAACCAAAATTATAAACCATGACGTCATAAATCCCAACCAATGGGAACACTATTTGCAAAATGATTGACGAATAGCGCCATTTGTTGACATACTGTGGTCTGAAGGTATATTTTGGCTGCGGCTTATGTAGCCAAACTTTTATTTTTGTGTATAAAGAGAAAATTTTGAATTCGTATGATAAAGGGAAAATCGGGAATGCATGCTATAAAGAGCTCATCTTGAATGCATGGTTTTTACTTTCGTGACGTAGGTCCTGACGTTTCGTGCAACGTCACTGCTTCATCCATGATGACGGGGTAGTAGTAGGCTCTTATGGGAAAAATTCGAGTTCAGTATCTTTGTGTACTCTATAGTTCATAGCTGGATTCGACCCCGCATCCAGAATGTCAGAATTCGAGGAGTTTAGAGGATATTAAGGTTATTACAATTACTTTATTTATAGTATGGTAAATTATGACCAGTAGATTTCTATATATATATAATATATATATATATATATATATATACTATATATATATATATATATATATATAATATATATATAGAAATGGTCAACACACAGTTCGAAGAGTTTTTTTTAGATTTATTGAGGTTATTACAATTACTTATGTAGTATATGGTAAATTATGACCAGTAGATTATATATATATACTATATATATGAGATATATATATATATATATATATATATATATATATATATATATATATATCCACATTATATATATATATATATATATATATATATATGTGTATATATATAGAAATAGTCAACACACAGTTACGCGTGGGACAGAAATAAATTTCCGACTCGCATCAAGATCGAACCCAGGTCTTCCTTAGTGGTACTCTGGTTCCAACTTCTCTTGTGACTCGTGTGGCCTTGTCTTTCAACGGAAAGACCTGGGTCTTTCCGTTCGATCCTGATGTGAGTCAGATATATATAAATATATACAGTGTGTCAGATATATAAAAAACTCTCTCATTACTTGAACTCCAAGGACGTTTTCCAGAGAGGTCATAGCCGACTTCAAATAGAACAAACAAAAAGCATTCATATTTCGTAGAAAATCTAGACAATACATGCATAGACGCGGTACATACATACATATATATATATATATATATATATATATATATATATATATATATATATATATATATATATATATATATATATATCTATATATATATATATAATTATATATATATATAATATGTATGTATGTACCGCGTCTATGCATGTATTTGTCTAGATTTTCCTTTCAACCGATTCCATTATTCTACGAATATGAATGCTTTTGTTTGTTCTATTGAAGTCAGTTATGACCTCTCTGGAAAACGTCCTTGGAGTTCAAGTTATGAGCATGTTTTTTTTAATCATCCAGCCTTCAGATTCTTCCTGCTTGGCTTTCCATAATTTAAGCATGAATAGGAGCTTTGTTCGCGCCTTTCTCTTTTTATATAGAGTGCCCCCCCCCCCCCCCACACTCTCTCTCTCTCTCTCTCTCTCTCTCTCTCTCTCTCTCTCTCTCTCATACACACACACATAAGAGTGTGGTTTTTAATGTATACAAAATAATATCTTTGAATATGAAATTCACCATAACTTTGGAATTATAATTGATAAGTTATTCTGCATCAGTATTTGAACTATTGTCTGGTTTAGGAAACACCACAAACGGGATTAACCACCGGGCTACAATCACTAGCTACCGCTGTTTCTAAACCAGATCATGGTTCGAATCTTGGCAGGTGCAGAAGTACTAATATGAATTTTGAAACCAAAAACAGCCAAAATAAAAGAGGATAAAACTGTAAAAAAATCTTGTTGGAAAATATTTATATTTTTTTAACTGTATGATTAAAAAGAAGTGAATGCAACATTAAATTATATATATATATATATATATATATATATATATATATATATATATATATATATATATATATATATATATATATATGTACATGTGTGTGTGTGTAATTGTGTATCGTCACTGAAGTCCTGATTTCTCCCCTGTCCGTTGGGCTCTGGTTCGAACCCACGAGAGGACGAAATTATTATCACTAACAAATTCCCCTTGGGCTAACATATATGAAAATATATCAATTCCGAGAGAGCGACTGGATATCAAAGGACATTTGTAGCTTGATGCTTCTACGGTGATGTGGATAAAAATTTGATTTCATATATATATATATAGGTATTATATATATATAAATAATTCATATTATCTATATATTATATTATATTATATTATAATATATATTAGTGTGGAGTGAGGGCGCGTATGGTAAACAACATTTATTGAATTCTGTTGCATAATCAGAAGTGAACGTCCCAAATACACCAGAATGTAGATCGCAATTACCGTTTTCTTTGCACATTTAAAGCTGTTTTTGTTTTTTGTTTGTTTTTTTTCTTTACATTGGAGGCTGGGAAAGAGTAAGCAAACTAACCGAGTCATTTGCATCGAAAGTATCGGACTGAAACTGCGTTGACGTCCTCTCGGGATAGTCTTTTGCATATGAACTAATTATCGTTAATTAGCAATTTGTGCCAGGAACTTGCTAGAAAGGAAGGCAATCGTTCTAAAATGTTTGGGCTGAGTCTTTTTTTTTTTTTTTTTCACAGAATTATAGATTCTTTTATGTAGAGCATCAATAGAGCCCATATGTAGAACCCTAGTATGAATATAATGGCTGTCCGAAGGGAACAGATGCATAAATTGGGCGTTTAATTACTTATTAAACTTCTTCTTTTCTCGGATGCTGGACTCTTTGCTATATATATATATATATATATATAATATATATATATATATATATATATATATATATATATATATATATATATATATATATATATTAATTATATGCATATGTGTGTGTGTGTATATATATATATATATATATATAATATATATATATATATATATATATATATATATAAAATAATGTTACGAAGTGCCAAGTATCTGGTTACCATGCATCAAATATTACCTCACCAAAAGCCAAACACCTGAACCCTCATAACACATTTAAACGGACTGAATACACTAAAGGCAACAGTGATCCCTTAACACTTACCAGTATTGCAGAAATCAGACTAAGTTCATCAAAACAGGTGTGAGGTAATCTTGTAAGTAATTAAATTAATCAAAGGGCATCACTCCATCAACAACTTTCAAACTCTAAGTATTCCCTGATTTCAGAAGTCTAAGGTACTTCCCTGGTTCTAGGTCACTGAACAATTAAATTGAAGGAAAAGCAAACTCAATTACCACTCTATGTTTCTACCTAACATTAATATAATTAATTATTATATATTATACTGGTGTAAGATAAAGAAAACACTTATATAAATTTTAAATACAAAAATTTATTATTAATTCAAAATTTATAAGTGAAATTCACAATATCAGGGAAAATTACTGTTACTTGAAAACAAAGTAAAGTTTAATTAATTCTTGAATCAAATTAAGTAAAATTAAATCAAAATTAATTTATCACAAAATTCAAGAAAATTAATTCAATCAAAATTCAAAAGTGTTAGGCAATAATTGAAAATTTGAAATTAATTTACAAGTGCTAAACAATAAAACTTGAAAAGAATTCTAAGTAAATGCAAATCAATTCACAAGTGTTAAATTTAATTAAATGTGCAATGATAAAGCAGTGAAAATAACTAAGTCAATTAAATTGTGAATGTAAATGAAAATATAAAACCAAAAAGACACACTTCAATAAGAAAATGAATAAGTGCACAAACAATGGAACAGACACAAAACAAAAAATATCAGTAATGTGTAAAAGTGTAAATCTTTTTCATTCAAAAACACTAACCAACAGTTTTTACCAACCTTCGTAACAGACAACAGTTCCTATCAATTATTAATTAAACACACTCCCTATCCATTATTAGTTATTCACTGTTCCTAACAATTATTAGTTGCAACTAATAAAAATATAACACACTTTACCTTTTTTGGTATACCAACTTCTTTTCTTCTCTTGTAAATTACACTTTCACAAAAAACAAGGCGCCGTTACGAAATGTTTGTTCAGATTCCACAAAAGAAATTAAATAAACTAAATAAATTCTAAGAAATATCAAATATACAATTCTCACAATATGAGTGACCAAATTTACGTTGCGTTAATTTAATCTCGATGTCGAGTGAGAGAGAGAGAGCGAGAGAGAGAGGGAGATCTAACTGCCTCGAGGTCTTAAGATCGAATGAATACTCTTCCTTGCGGAAATTGGGCTAGGCAGATGTCTCAAAACGTTCTAGGCACGAAAGCTTCTCGAAAGTTCTGAAATCTGACGCAATCTTACATAAAAAAAGTGCAATATCCACGTGGGACTCGGCAAATACATACACGTACAAGACAAGATTGCTCAACAGATACGTACCCGATTGAAACGGAGGGTAAACGATAATTAAGATTGACATATTTTTGATGACAACGAGCTCGCTATCAAACGCGCTGACAGAGCAGGGAAGCAAAGGATCTCGCAGACTCTAATTTTAAAGTGCTGACAATAAAAGTTAAACATTTGCAGCTTTGAAAAGACAAGGATCTCTCTCTTTACATTAGAATATATATTCTTTACAAGACGTTAATGCGAAATCTGAACACACATTTTTAAAACATCCTATTCTAAGCTATCTAGGAATCTGGAAGAAGAAATGTTATACAATCTACAAGACATTTCAAAGAGGGGAAAACATGCATTTTGAAAGTAGCAATATATAATATACCTCCCCCAGAAGATTTTTTATCACGGTGTTGAATCCAAAACGATTCGCAACGAGATAAATAATCAGCAACTACATTGTTTTTGCCACTAATGTGCTGCACTCTTAAGTTATACTGTTGCAGGCACAAAGACCACCTGGTCAGTCTTTGATTATGGTTTTTCATTTTCTGGATAAATGACAGTGGATTGTGATCAGAAAACACTACAATTTCTTCATTCCTAGGTCTATTCACATACACTTCAAATTTTTTCAATGCGGTGATTAAGGCTAAAGTTTCCTTCCTCAATTGTCGAGTATTACTTTCTGATGTTTTTTCAATTTTGTAGACATGAAGCATACAGGATGGTAGATATTATTTTTATCTTCTTGAAGTAGAATAGCTCCAACACCACAGTCGACGCATCAACTTGTATCACAAATTTCTTGTCGAAGTCTGGAGCTTGAAGTACTGGTCTTGAAGTTAAAATGGCTTTTACCTTCTCAAAGGATTCTGACACTCTGGAGTCCAAATAAACTTAGTTCTTTGGGACTAGTCAAGTCTGTCAACAGGGCGCTACTACGGCTGAGAAATTTGGGCAAAAACGACGATAGAAACCAGGCCATCCCCAAAAATCTCTGTAGCTGTTTCCTGGTAGTAGTGGGGTAGCCTTACGGATACCTTCTACATTAGCATTTACTGGAGCAAGAAGGCCTGTTTCCCAACTTCAAACCCAAGATACTGTACAGTGCCTTTCCAAACTCACTCTTCTCTAGGTTGATTGTTAATCCTGCTTCCTGTAGTTTCTTGAAAACTTTCTTCAGAATCTTCAGATGTTCTTCCCACGTTGTAGAGTAAATCACGATGTCATCTAGGTATACACCTACTCCTTCTATTGATCCTAACAGTTGATCATCACTCGTTGAAATGTTGCGGGTGCATTCATCAGACCAAACGGCAGAACAGTATACTGATATAGTCCAAAAGGAGTAATAAAAGCTGACAGCAGCTTCGCATTCTCATCTAATGGGAATTTGATAATATCCTTTCAACAAGTCTATCTTGGAAACAAACTTGGCTTGCCCAATATATCAAGTAACTGATCTATAAGAGGCAAAGGATAATTATCAGCCACCACTGATAGAATTCAGCTTCCTATAATCAGTACACATCCTAAATGAACCATCTGGTTTCTCACTAACACACATGGAGAACTGAAGTGACTTGAACTGGGTTCTGCTAATCCAATGTTGCAGCAAATACTCAACTTCTTTCTTCAAAACATCTCGATGATACGGTGATAAGCGATAGGCTCTTTGCTTGAAAGGTTTTCCATCTTCTTGAATCTTGATTTCATGCTTGGTCAGATCAGTACGTCTAGGCACATCTGAAAAAATTTCTGGAAAACTTCTAATTACGTCATTTAAGTCTTCACCTTGTTCAACACTCAGATGTTTCAGTTTATCCTCCAAATTTTCCAAAATTGAAGAATTATTCATCTTGCTTGCAGCTCCCAATTCGTAGCCATCATCGTCTTCGTAGATAAAGTCTGGGTTACTGACACAGTTTCAGTTTTAGTTTCTGAGAATAGGTTTCAAGAGGTTCACATGTATCTTCCTTTGCTTCTTCTTCTTTCTGGTGTTTCAATCACATAAGTTCTATCACTTAACTTCTGAATTATCTTGTAAGGACCTTGAAATTTATTAGTGAGGGGAAATCTCTTGACAGGTAAGAACACTAACACTTGTTGACCAAACACTAAAACTTCTTAGCTTAGTTCTTAGCATCAAATCTTCCTTTTCATTTTCTTTTTCTTGACTAATTTTTTCAAGTTTTCTAAAGAGAATTTTCTAATCTCTTTCAACTCTTCCTTAAGTTCTCACATACTCTGCTTGGCTTTCCTCTTGATTTTTCATTACCCAATTTTCTGCAAGAATCTTCAACGGTCCTCTAATTCTCTTCCAAAATCATCTCATTAGGTGAAACATCCCATACTTTCTGATAAGCATTCCTAACTTCAACAACATTAATGGTAACCAACATCCCATTCCTCTACCTGACTCAGAACAATACTTTGTCAGCATACTTTTCAATGTCTGGTGGAACCTTTCCAAGGCACCTTGAGTTTCTGGATGATAGGCATGGATAAACTGTTGTTTCACTCCTAACAAATTCATCACCATCCTGGAATAACTTTGAAGTAAAGTTTGTTCCTCGTCACTTTGTACTATTTCTGGTATTCCAACTTTGAGAAAAAAACTCCACAAGTTTCTCAGCAACTATCTTGGCAGATATGTTCTAACAGGGATTGCTTCTGGATACCTTGTCACTGGACACATTAATGTCAACAAATACTCATTTCCTTTCTTTGTCTTCGGCAATGGTCCAACCATATCAATAATCACTTTCGCTAAAGGGTTCTCCTCTAACTTCTATAGGTTGTAGGGGGGCTTCTTGATGGTTTCATTCGGTTTTCCAGCTATCTGGCAGGTATGACACTCACGACAGAACCTGCTAACATCTCTGTGAAGTCCAGGCCAGAAAAAATATTTCATGATCTTCTCCACAGTCTTCCCTGATTCCCATATGTCCAGACTCATGAGCTACTGCAACCACTTGCTTTCTCAATGGATATGGAATCAAAATTTGATGATATTCGCCCCATACAGCATCTCCTGGTATATCTGTAGGTCTATACTTCCTCATCAGCAAACCTTCCTTCAGATAGTAACAGGTAGGAGTTTGTTGCTCTCTTCTCGATCAACAACTCTGAAGAACAAATCAGTTAACGATTGCATCCTTCTTCTGCAGTCATCACTGCAAGTCCATCAGCTTCTCTCTTGTCACTTGACCAACTTCAAGGGTTGAATTCTCAATATCTGCTAACTCAGCTACTGTAGTTTCACTACTGTCTTCAGCACCTTTGACTACTCGGAGTCTCTTCAGGAACATCAGGTTCTTCTTCTTCGTCGTCGTCTTCTTCATCTTCTTGGGAAATCTCTTCTTGGTCAGCACTATGGGAAACTTCACTTCCCTGGCAATAATTCTTCTGAAGCACAAGATCCTTCACTTGATCCTTCTTGGGTGTGTAAATCCTCAGTTTCTTCACTTACAGTCGTAGTCTCTTCATACTTCTGGTAGTTTACACAACTAGGAAACAGGTGGGGGGTTATTCTTCTCCAACTCTTCTGTAGGACTAATCCTCAATGGTTTTGTCTTCACTACAGGACAAGGAATAAATGGCACACCACCAACTTTCATTCCCCAACAGAACATGTATACCTTCCACAGCCAGTGAGTCCTTTACAGCAAAATCAACATTCCCGTCACCAATTCACATGACAGGTGTAAGCGGCATATAGGAGTTACTTCCTCTCCTCCTATACCCTTCAAAATAACTGAATCTCCTGTAGACTCTTCTCCAACTGAGGGTGAGAACCACGTACTACCACACTATGGTTACTCCCGTATCACGTAATATCTTGACTGGTACCTGCATACTTCCTTCTTGAGTTGACAGCATACCCTCATAGATATATGGCTTAAAAGCCTCCACACTGCTTAACCACTCACTGCTTGAGGTAACATTTCCACTGGTTGCTAAACATTCAGCTTGTTTAGTTTCATTCTTCTCCTGGAGTCTGATTCTTTCTTTTCACACTGCTCTTCGTAGTTTGTTTCACAATCTTGACTAACTGGTTTTGACTGCTGTTTGATTCCGGTAACAATCTTGACTGTAGTGTCCTACTCTTCCACACTTGAAACAGACAACATTAGGTTTCTGTAACTGTCTTGAAAGACTGGTATGAAGGATCACATTAATTTGCTGAGCTGTATTACCTTGTGTACTCTTAGTAGTATCACTTGAAGGTTTCCCATTAAATTTGTTCCTGTTATTTGGATAAGACTTAAAACCTGGGCGTTGTTGACTCTGGTACTTGACATTGTAATTACGTTTGCTACTGATTATATTGTAATCTTCACTAAGTGTAGCGGCTTTGTCAAGTTTCTTCACTTCTCTCTCTCTTAAATAAGCTCTTATATGTTCAGGAATTCCCTTAAGATACTGTTCAAGAACAAGTAACAATCTTCTAACTCATCAAAAGTTTTTAACTTTAGCAGCTTTCACCCACGTTTGAAACACCTTCTCACTTTGTAAGCATAATCTAAGAAGGTTCCCTTCTCATCTCTTTTCTTAAATTTCTGAATCTCTCATTGTAGTACTCTGGGTCATCTGGTAAACTTGTAGCACACTTGTGTTTAAGTACTTTGTAGTCTTTACACTGATCAGCTGTTAAGGCTAGATAAGCACTTCTCCTTTACCAATCAAGACACTTTGTAGCAAACTGACCATTTATCCTCTGGCCATCCCATACCTGAAGCCACTTTCTCAAAAGTGATCAAAAAACTCATCTGGAGCTTCTTCAGTAAACTTAGGGATTAACTTCTGTACTCTCACTACATCAAATACAGGGTCTTGATTACCTTGTTAGGGTTAGACGGTGTTACAGGTAATGTGGATCTAGCTCTTATTAATTCCATTTCCCTTTCATGTCTTGCGATTTCTCTTTCCTCTTTATTCTTTCTCTTCCTCTTCTGCTGCTTTTTCTTCTTCTCTTGCTCTCTTCTTTCTTGTTTTTCCCTGTCTCTTCTTTCTCTTTCAGCTTGCATTCTCTCTCTTTCAGCTTGCATTCTCTCTCTTTCAGCAAGCATTTTTAGCTTAATTCAAATTCTCTTCTGCTTCAATGCGTCTAAGCTCTAACTCTGCATCACTTTTCTCTTTCTTTCTGCTTGCTTATTTATGAGATCAGCACGTGCTACATTCAACAACTCTTGAGCCAATTCTAACTCATCTTCATCAGTTATTCTACCAGAGTTTATCAATGATTCCATAGCAATACATCTTATTTGTGCCTTTACCATACTAGTAGACACAACCACCACATGCCTCTGCTAAAGCGCTCCACTGTGCTCTAGACAGAGTGGTTTCAGACAGAACTTGGACGGAAGGAGCTGCTAAAAATTCCTGAACATTGAACTGAGCCATTTTCCTCTAAGTTATCAATTTACAATTCAATACAATAAATGCAAAACAAAAAACTATATGGTCACTCTCCTAACAAAATATATTCCTAACACCACCATATATTCTAGAGTGATAATGAAATCTGCTTTCCCGGGTCTCTGGGCACCATTAAATAATGTTACGAAGTGCCAAGTATCTGGTTACCATGCATCAAATATTACCTCACCAAAAGCCAAACACCTGAACCCTCATAACACATTTAAACGACTGAATACACTAAAGGCAACAGTGATCCCTTAACACTTACCAGTATTGCAGAAAATCAGACTAAGTTCATCAAAACAGGTGTGAGGTAATCTTGTAAGTAATTAAATTAATCAAAGGGCATCACTCCATCAACAACTTTCAAAACTCTAAGTATTTCCCTGATTTCAGAAGTCTAAGTACTTCCCTGGTTCTAGGTCACTTCAATTAAATTGAAGGAAAGCAAATCAATTACCACTCTATGTTTCACCTAACATGAATATAATTATAATTATATATATTTATACTGGTGTAAGATAAAGAAAACACTTATATAAATTTTTAAATACAAAAATTTATTATTAAATTCAAAATTTTATAAGTGAAATTCACAATATCAGGGAGGGAAAATTACTGTTACTTGAAAACAAAGTAAAGTTTAATTAATTCTTGAATCAAATTAAGTAAAATTAAATCAAAATTAATTTATCACAAAATTCATGAAAATTAATTCAATCAAAATTCAAAAGTGTTAGGCAATAACTGAAAATTTGAAATTAATTCACAAGTGCTAAACAATAAAACTTGAAAAGAATTCTAAGTAAATGCAAATCAATTCACAAGTGTTAAATTTAATTAAATGTGCAATGATAAAGCAGTGAAAATAACTAAGTCAATTAAATTGTGAATGTAAATGAAAATATAAAAACCAAAAAGACACACTTCAATAAGAAAATGATAAGTGCACAACAATGGAACAGACACAAACACAAAAAATATCAGTAATGTGTAAAAGTGTAAATCTTTTTCATTCAAAAACACTAACCAACAGTTTTTTACCAACCTTCGTAACAGACAACAGTTCCTATCAATTATTAATTAAACACACATCCCTATCCATTATTAGTTATTCACTGTTCCTAACAATTTATTAGTTGCAACTAATAAAAATATAACACACTTTATCCTTTTTGGTATACCAACTTCTTTTCTTCTCTTGTAAATTACACTTTCACAAAAAAACAAGGCGCCGTTACGAAATGTTTGTTCAGCATTCCACAAAAGAAATTAAATAAACTAAATAAATTCTAAGAAATATCAAATAAATACAAATTCTCACATATGAGTGACCAAATTTACGTTGCGTTAATTTAATCTCGATGTCGAGTGAGAGAGAGAGAGCGAGAGAGAGAGAGGGAGATCTAACTGCCTCGAGGTCTTAGATCGAATGAATACTCTTCCTTGCGGAAATTCGGGCTAGGCAGATGTCTCAAAACGTTCTAGGCACCGAAAGCCTCTCGAAAGTTCTGAAATCTGACGCAATCTTACAGTGGAAAAAAAGTGCAATATCCACGTGGGACTCGGCAAATACATACACGTACAAGACAAGATTGCTCAACAGATACGTACCCCGATTGAACGGAGGTAAACGATAATTAAGATTGACATGTTTTTTTTTATGACAACGAGCTCGCTATCAAACGCGCTGAACAGAGCAGGGAAGCAAAGGATCTCGCAGACTCTAATTTTAAAGTGCTGACATAAACAAAGTTAAACATTTGCAGCTTTGAAAAGACAAGGATCTCTCTCTTTACATTAGATATATATTCTTTTACAAGACGTTAATGCGAAATCTTGAACAACACATTTTAAAAACATCCTATTCTAAGCTATCTAGGAATCTGAAGAAATGTTATAACATCTACAAGACATTTCAAAGAGGGGAAAACATGCATTTTGAAAGTAGCAATATAATCATATATATTATAGATATATATATATATATATATATATATATACATATATTTGTGTATAATATATATATATATATATATATATATATACTTATATATATTAATTATATGCATATGTATATATATATAATATATATTATATATTATATATATATATATATAGGATATATATATATATACATATATGTTGTGTATATTAATATATATAGTATATATAGATATATATATATATATATATATATATACTTTATATATATTATTATATGCATATGTATATATATTATATTTATATATATATATATAATATATATAAATTAAATATATATATATTACCTTGCTTCCCATTTTACAGCTGCGTCGACTGTAGGTGGAAGACTTAGACTTTACTTACCGCCTTGTAAATGATAGCCTATCAATTAAACACCGTTATTAATTTATATAATATATAATATTATATATATATATATATATATATATATAGATATATATATATATATATAATGAGTTTTTATCACATCACTATGATTCATATACATGTATGTATATATGTAATAAGATTTATATTGGCCAAACATCAAAAGGACTAAAAAACAAAAACAAAAACAAAAAAGGAGAGAGAGAGAGAGAGAGAGAGAGAGAGAGAGAGAGAGAGAGAGAGAGAGAGAGAATGTTCCCAACACAAGTATGCCCTTTCAAGCAGCAGCCTAACAAGCATTGGCACTTCAAATCATTGGCTTAAGACAGGCCATGTCATTAACTGGGATAAGTCATCTATAATTTGCAAGGCCAACGACTATCAGAAAAGAAATCTTCTGGCAACTGTGCTCATTGAAGCCACGCGTACCAGGAATTTTTACCTCCACCCTTGATCCTCTTTCCCTGTCCTCTCTGTTTGGAGAACATGCTGCCCGAATCAAGAAACTGTAATCCCGCCAACCATTACTCAGTTTTGTATATAAAGCTCTGTAAACCAATTTTGCACTCAGTGTGAACTTGAAAATGTACAGTAAACTACCAAAGTACCAATTTCAAGTACCGTTTCTCACTCACCTTCTTACGTGGATTTTATAACATTGATATATATGTGCGTGTGTCTGTGTTTTCGAAATTTTGTCTCTTATGCAGGCGTGACTTTGTAAATTCTTAAATGTTAACCACAAAAAACGTTTAATACCGAATTCACTATAACAAGGGAATAATGTACACCCAAGGGGTATGCTCCTATAATTGATAACAGCTTCTACGCCGACTATAATTCGAACTGTATCCTCGTAGAGAAACGACAATAGACATTTTTTTTTTTTTGTGTGGGTGTCAAGAGCTTATTATCTTTACCAAAGTTTTTCTTTGGGAAGAAATCTCTTTTCATTTATAGTACATTATCTTCCCCTTTTTTTTCCCCCAGATTTTTATGGACGGAATCTCTCATCTCCTGGGACGAAAGATAAACGCCTCTTATTGCCTCTTATTTCTTCTATTTTTTCTTTTTTTCTTTTTTCTTATTCGTCCGATCTTCTTCGACTTATCTCCTTCGCCTCTATTATCTTTTTATGACTTGGCGGATTTATTTTTTGAATTATTTTTGTCCATGGTCCATTCTTAATCGTACTCTCATTCTTTTCTTCGCCTTACTTTTTAATCATCACTTTATTTCTCTTCTTTTTTCTCTCTCACCAGAAATAAAATTCCTTGATCACGACGGACTGACACACTTGATAATTCATTTCTGCTGCAGCGCAAAGAACCCTCTAATTGACTTAATGTTTGATTCAGTACTTTAAACTAGCGTCAGCCAAGATTCCTTTCATTCGGTTATTAAATCAGCTTCTCGGATATAATCCTGAGATAATTCCCTTCGGTGCCAAACGCTCTCTGATGAAAATTTCGCATTGAATTTTTTTTAGTGAGTCTTTCTTTGAGTTATGGAGGTGACAATGAGGATGGAGCATTTGAAACCAGTGATGCTTTGGTTCGGTTTTTGCAAGACCTTGAGGTTACGAGATTTGTTCTTGTTAAGTTCAGTTCAGTGACCTGAACAGTATTATAATTATTTTTTATTCTATTTATTTATTTTTTTATTTTATTTTTTTCGCATGATTTGATAATCCTAATCCTGATAGTTTACTCGAATGGTTTTTAAGAAGTACGGGTATTTTCTTAAACCTTCTCTTGTTATTCCTTTTAATATTATTATTATTATTATTATTATTATTATTATTATTATTATTACATGAAGGTAGGAGACTTTCTCTCAAACATGTTTTGTTAAAGAGGATGGCAGCATCAGTGGAATTGATTTTATATAGAGTTAACAAATTATATTATTATATTATTATTATTATTATTATTATTATTATTATTATTATTATTATTATTATTATTATTATATTTCTTTCACCTAAGCACCCTTTTCCCTTAGAGTGGGAATCGCGTCCAAGAATTGTTAACATTCCGAGTAACAGTAAGACCTAACACCTTTGTGATGGAGTTGCTTGCCTCGTCTTCTTCTCCAACTCGGCTGCGACCCACCACAGTTAACAATCTCCAAGATACACAATTCTTTAAATAGGTTGTTAGCGGTCCGGAGTCGTATAATGAAACCTACCCAAATCCTTCTGCCTTGTCTGGAAATCGAATTCGGCTCACAAGTGGGTGAGGCAGGTATTCTAATCACTGCAGATTATTATTATTATTATTATTATTATTATTATTATTATTATTATTATTATTATTATTATTATTATTCAAACAAAAACTTTCCTATTTTTTTTCTGAAGATTGAAAAAGAAACCCACAAAATTACTGTATATAACGTATTTACTTATAAGTATTTACAGTTTATTTCACTCAACACTCGAGTGTTGAGTAAAATAAAAATGTAAATACTTATAAGTACATACGTTATACACAGTAATTTTGTGTGTTTCTTTTTCAATTATTATTATTATTATTATTATTATTATTATTATTATTATTATTGAAGCCTTAAATCAGTCTGTTATTTTGATTGGACTGTCTTGATTCCTCCCCAGAACATAATACTCCGTAAAGGAGGATAGTGCCGTCATTGCTTCTCACGTGGTGCACTGTAGGCATTAATTAATGTTCTTTGCAGCGTCCCTTCAGTCCTTAGCTGCAACCTATTTCATTCCTTTTACTATACCTCCGTTCATATTCTTTTTCTGCCATCTGACTTTCCACCCCCTCTAACAATTGTTTCACACTGCAACTGCTAGGTTTTCCTCCTGTTACACCTTTCAGACCTTCTTGCCGTCAACTTTCAGCGATGAATGACCTCATTGGTTCCAGCGCTTGACTTTTGGCCTAAATTCTATATTCCAATTCCCTATGTAATATTTTGTAGGTACGAAAATACTTTTTTCCTGATTCGTATTCCAGGATAATTATCAATTCATCATAAGAGAAATAATACTGAATGATGGATGGGGGATCTTTCCTGAATTCATTGTGACTGAATTCTTGCCGCTTTTGAGAGAGTTGCTTTCACTCTCTGGAAG
>NC_087203.1:34385791-34395791 GCF_015104395.2 Macrobrachium nipponense | reverse complement strand
CCGTAGGGGGTATTGCCGTCAGTGCACCTCATGCGGTGCAATGTAGGCTCTACTTAAGGTGCTTTACAGCGTCCCTTCGGCCCCTAGCTGCAACCCTTTCCATTCCTTTTACTGCAACTCCGTTCGTATTAGCTTTCTTCCATCTTACTTTCCACCCTCTACTAACAATTGTTTCTTATAGTGCAACTGCGAGGTTTTCCTCCTGTTACACCCTTCAAACGTTTTTGCTTGAGCACTGAATTCTGTGTCATATTCTTTTGTATACGCCAAAGCAAGGGAACAGACTCTGGACATTTGCATAAAAGTAGAGGAATAAGGAAGAGTATTAATGTTGAATTCTCTATCTATTATAACATAAGTATGAAAATCAGGAAAAGAAATAGAACAGTAATTTTCTTAAGCGCATAAAATACTGAAACAAAAAGTAAGGATTATGAACCTACGAATAATGAAAACAGGAAGTAGAATAACCAGATAAAAAGTCATTTCCGTAAACTCGGCGTATTTAATGAAAAAAAATAAACGCGCTCTTTTCAGGTCATATTTGTTGCTTCATCGTCGTTAATGAACGAAATTAACGGCATACAAAAGTGGAAAAGTGAGGCTTGAGTTTCAGTAGTCGTTTATATAACGGGATCTAACGTAACACGAAAGAAGCTTAATGAGTAAGTTATTCAATACAATACCTCGTTAACTGAGGATGATTACGAACTGTTAAGGAATTAATCTCTTATTCAATCGTTTTTCTGGGAATCATTCGAGATTTGTTTTTGGCATTATAAAAAAAAAAGTTCGTTTTTCAAAATCTCTAGTAGATTCATTTTTTTTTATAATAGGAAAATTTGTAAAACGTCTTGAAGGGTTTCTTACTAATGAATTGGATGACTGTGATAAATATATAACTTAATGTGCAATTAACAAAAAAGAAAAAAAGGTATTTTTTACATTTTATTTTATTTAAGAAGTTTCGAAAACCAGTGACTTGTAAATGATTGAAACGAAAATGCCTTACGTTTTGAAACCAGTTAATTTCGATGACTTTTATTTCAGCGAATATCTTCTTTGTCCTACTGGAAGCCGCGCAGTTATCATTGATAATTGAAGCCCTTAGCTGTATATCGTGCAGTGAATCATGTTAAAACAAGGTCACTCGAGAAAAAAAAGCAAAACTTGAACGTGTTATTCCTAGTTATCAGAGTCATTCGCATTCATACGGTGAATCAAGTTGTAAACCACTCCACCAAGCCAACACACACACTGGAGCGGCTCCTACACGCAAATAAAATCCCACAACTGAGCGTTGTTCGTACAATTTATGATAGCGGAGAACAAAAGGCTTTAGAAATGCCACGAATTCCACAAAACAATGAACAGTCAAATGTTCCGTATTTGTTCAGCCGAGGGAAAACGCTGTAATTAATTTTCCGTTTACAAGTATTACATCGATCAGCCGTATCAAGCAAATCCCTGTTTCACCCGTGGTTTTATGAGAGAGAGAGAGAGAGAGAGAGAGAGAATTTTTATTCCTTTTTAATCCTTGCTTTTAGGAGCTGTAGTAATCTTGGTGTGTGCTCGTGAAAGAGAGAGAGAGAGAATGTTTGACTGTAGTGTGGGTATGTGCTCGTGAAAGAGAGTTATGATTTGACCCTGTCCGTGAGAGAAGGATTGAATGAAAAATTCTCTAGCTTTGTGTATCTGAGACCTTACCTTAAAGACCTTACATCTTGCTCAGGTTGCCCCAGGTCCCTCAGTGTGTGGCACCTCTAATGTCTACCAGAGAGTTGCTAGTGCATCTTCCGGTATATTTTGCATCTTCCGATCTTGGATGGTCAGGGATGCAGCTTAGATATTTGTCGAGCTTATTCTGAAACACATCTACGCTCACTCCTGATATATTCCTCAGATGAGCTGGCAACGCATTGAATAGACGCTGCATTATCGATGCTGGTGCGTAGTGGATTAATGTCCTGTGTGCTCTCCTTATTTTTCCTGGTATAGTTTTGGGCACTATTAATCTACCTCTGCTTGCTCTTTCTGATATTTTTAGCTCCATGATGTTTTCGGCTATTCCTTCTATCTGTTTCCATGGCTGAATTATCATGTAGCGTTCTCTTCTCCTTTCTAGTCTATATAATTTTAAGGATTGTAGTCTTTCCCAGTAGTCAAGATCCTTAACTACTTCTATTCTAGCTTTAAAGGACCTTTGTACACTCTCTATTTGTGCAATATCCTTTTGATAGTGTGGGTACCACATCATATTGCAATATTCAAGATTATGATTATGCTTTATAAAACATACGTTTTATAAAGCATAATCATGTGTTCAGCTTTTCTTGTTTTGAAGTGCCGTAACAACATTCCCATTTTTGCTTTACATTTTGCCAATGGAATTGCTATTTGATCATTGCATAACATGTTCCTATTCAAAATCACACCAAGGTCTTTAACTGCTTCCTTATTTGTGATTGTCTCATTATTAGGTCCCCTATATGCATATAGCTTTCCTTCTCTGTCCCCATAATTTATTGATTCAAATTTATCAGAGATAAATACCATCCTGTTTACCTCTGCCCAATCATATACTTTGTTAAGGTCTCTTTGTAGCGCGTTCCTATCTTCATCACAAAGTCTAAATAAACCACATCTGTTTCATTTCCGTATTTCATATTTTTGTATATGTTCTCACGGTGGACTAGCACAGAGAGAGAGAGAGAGAGAGAGAGAGAGAGAGAGAGAGAGAGAGAGAGAGAGAGAGAGAGAGAGAGTTTGACTATAGTGTGGGTATGTGCTCGTGAGAGAGAGTTATGATTTTGACCCTGTCCGTGAGAGAGAGATCGAATGATTGATTGACAAAATCTCTACCTTCGTGAGAGAGAGAGAGAGAGAGAGAGAGAGAGAGAGAGAGAGAGAGAGAAAAAGATCGTTGATGTGACCAGCTAGTGAGAGTTAGAGAACTCTGATTTGGCAAGATTTGTGATAAAGGGCAAGAGTTATGCGTTGGTCAGCCATTGAGAGAGAAAGAGAGAGTTGATCAGTTTCTCAATGAGAGAATAGGAGAGCTGTGACTTGACTAACCTGTGAGAGAGAGAGAGAGAGAGTTGCTGTGATTTAATCAGTCCATAGAAGGAGAAAATAGAGAAGAGAGAGAGCGTATACAGTTGTGGTAAACAGAGAGAAGGAGAAAGAGAGACAAGTAAGAGATAAAGCAAAGATAAAAGAGAGATGGACAGTGACATTTAGAAGAAAGAGACGAAGAACCAAAGAGAGAAACTGATAGACAGGTGAGGAAGAACTAATACGGAGAGAGAAATGTGGAGAGGAAAATCATACGCTGAACACGTCTTAAAGGACAGGGTAAAGTGTTTTCGGGAAGAATTAAGTGTTTAATTGGATTAAAGTCTTTGCCATAGACGCATCGACATTTCCGAGCAATGGGTCTGAGAGGATTTACGGAATTTACAGCAAGATCATTCTGTTTGTGTTTGTATATATGTGTGTATGTATGTGTATACATTTATATGTATGTATGTGTGAATAGTTATGTGACTACGTTTTTCCCTATAGTAGGTTCCTTTTTCGTTTTTTATTATCTTATAGCATATGTTATGTGTGCTTGATGTTGTATTTTTCTTTGTATGCCATGTACTTGCAAGAACAAAAGGAGATTACTGTCTACTTTGTATATTTTGTATTATGTCTCTTTGTGGACAAATTTGTACTAATAGTTGTATATTTTTGTTAATAAAATAACTAACTATCTGTGTGTGTGTGTGTGTTTTGGTGAGCAATAGGGAAGATAGAGACCGAATAGTAATACAAGAAAGAAGAGGCTCGATTATAAAACAGGTGGAAAAGTTTAAATACTTAGGATCTGCTTTGAGCCAAAAGGGAGGATGTGAGACTGAAGTTGACAGTAGGATAAAACCTGCGTGGGGGGAAGTGGAGATATGTAGCTGGAGTAGTATGTGATCAGAAAATGCCAATCAAGCTGAAATTCAAGATATATAGGACAGTGATAAGATCAGGTTTAATGTATGAATCGGAAACACGGGCTCTAAAAAAGAAAAGAGGAAGCAAAGCTCGAGAGAACAGGGAAGAGAATGCTGAGGTGGATTATGGGAATATCGCTGCTTGAGAGACTGGAAAATGGTGAAATAAGAAGAGCAGGCTTAGTAAAAAAAAAAAAAAAAAAAATAACAGGTGATAAGAGTCACGATTGAGATGGTATGGGCATGTGTTAAGGATGGATGACGAGGAGGGAGTGAAGAGGGAGGAACCTGTTCGAGGAAGAAGATCGAGAACGAGACAGAGAATTAGATGGCGAGATAAAGTGAAGGGGATATGGAGAGGAGAGGTTTGGTGGAGGATGATGCCTTTGATAGAAGGTAGTGGAGGGGAAGGCGCATCATTATGTGATCAAGAACAACCCGAAAGGAATTCTCGTGTCCTAAAAGACTTCTTCATAATGCGATCGATACTATTCCGATTCGTCCAATTTTCTTTGATTGCGTCATTTAGATTTCATGAGACTAAATACATATGTATGCATATCATTTACGTAATTGCTTCATTTAGGTTAAATGAGCACGTCCTCCTGTCATGCATATATACATAACATTACCTTAATCACTGTCATTTCCAATTTATGTTGGGAGGAGGTTTAATTAAGGCTATGGATACGTATACCTACGCATCATTAACATATTCTGACGTCTAATTAATGTCAGGGCTAAATAAAAGGAAATTAAGACTTCAATCTAAAATGAGATTAAGAAAAAGCTGTTTCGTTACTTTGCAAAATATAAAAATGGAAATGGATTCTGACAAGAAAATAAAAAGCCATATTTTTTTTTTTTAAGGCGGGAAAAATTTGTAATTGCATTTTGAACTAAAAAATGTACTAAGAAAAGTTTTAACCTTTTTTCAGGATAGAGGAGATAAAAATCCAACTTAGCTCGGTAAAAAAGAAAAAAAATACCGAAAGAAAACGAAAAACTTGCCGGGGTAGGGAAAAAAATAAAAATGATAATGGAACTCTATGAAACTATGTTGAAACTGACAATTTCTCAGCATGAGGGTAATGGTTCTGTGTGTGTGTACATATATATATATATATATATATATATATATATCATATATATATATATATATATATATATATATAGATTATATAATTAATAGATATATATATTATATATATATATATATTAGGTTTATAATATATACACCACACACACACACACATATATATATATATAATATATATATATATATATATATATATCTATATATATATATATATATATATATCAAGCACGCACACGCACACACAAAACCATGTTCCTCATGCCGAGACTTTGTCAGACTTAACAATTTCATAAAGTTCAATTATCAATTTTATTTTATCCCCTATCACGGCAAATTTTTTTAGTTTTCTTTCTGTACTTTTTTTTTACCGAGCTGAGTTCCATTTTATCTCCTTTAAGCTGAAATAGGTTAACTCTTTTTTTAGTGCATTTTTTAGTTTAAAATGCAATTACAATTTTTCCCCTATTAAAAAAATACGGCTCTTCATTTCCGTATCAGAATCCATTTCTGTAAATATATATATATATATATATATATATATATATATATATATATATATATATATATATATATATACATCGAGCTACAATGTCCTTTAATATCTAATTCGCTCTACCTCGGAATTAATATATTTTCATATATGTGTAACCGAAGGGGAATTTTTTTAGTCGATAAGAGATTTGCCGACTCCAATAACAACGAACACCTGAGAGCAACAGTTATTTGTAGTTGAGAGGCGGCATAAACTTCAGCCTCTTGCGTTGGCGGTGTGGGTTAAAGCTGCACTGTCGTCCTGAATTTGTTGGTTTCGATGGTTCGCGCCCGGGAGCCGACAGATCTCTTATCGACTAAAAAATTTCCCTTCAGTTAAACGTATATGAAAATATATGAATTCCGAGGCAGAGCGAATTAGATATTAAAGGACATTTGTAGCTCGATGTGTGTATATGAATCACGGTAATGAGATATGCGCATGTATAACTAAATCAGGAAAATATGGAACGTGATGAATATATAATTAAAGGGAAATGCCACGAAAGAAAGTGGTGCTAGACCTTTCGACACAGCTTTTGTTTGAATTTCCTTCGTGGCTTTTGTCTTTATTTATGTTTCTTTTTCCCACAGGATAAAGACTATATTGAAGTTGAACTGCGTCACAAAATGAATTCGTCTATTAACGTCAGATGAACATTACCTGCTTGCAGTCATCAGGCAAGATTGTAATCTCGCAATTTCACTTATCAATATTTCCGCTATTGCTTTTCGCAACGGTATACGTGACAGGAATTTGTATGTAGGAAGGCCTCATTATTCTCAAATGTTGTTGGAGAAGTTGAAAAGACATTAAATAAGTTCTAAAGTTCTAAAATTGATCGTATATTGTCTCTAGTGATTCAGTGGCTAAATATTTGTATTTGGAAATATCTGGATGCGCGATTCCAAATGCATTTTATATTCACAGGTATCGAACACAAGAAAAAATATTAGTTCTTTTGTTAGATACAGGTATATGCACTCAACGAATAAAGTATTTATTCTAGAATTAATAGCATGTCAGAACAAAAGGCATTTAAGGATTAGTTGCATGTCAGAAAAAAAAGGCTTTCAATGACTAGTAGCATGTCCATTACAGCATTTAAAAGATTAGGTAGCTGTCAGCCAAAGTCATTCAGATAAAGTTAAGGATCTAAAAAAAGGACATCTTCAAGGATTTAGTAGCATGTCAGAACAAAAGCCATTTAAGGATTAGTAGCATGTCATTAGCAGCAAGTTCAGTTTCAAAAGTATTAGTAGCATGTCAGAAAAAAAGGCATTTCAGGATTAGTAGCATGTCAGAAAAAAAGGCATTTAAGGATTAGTAGCATGTCAGAACAAAAGTCATTCAAGGATTAGTAGCATGTCAGAACAAAAGTCATTCAATGACTAGTAGCATGTCAGAAAAAAAGTCATTTAAGGATTAGTAGCATGTCAGAAAAAGTCATTTAAGGATTAGTAGCATGTCAGAAAAAGTAATTTAAGGATTAAAAAGTAGCATGTTTCAAGGAAAAAATTCATTTCAAGGCTTAGTTAGCATGTCAGAAAAAGTCAGTTAAGGATTAGAGCAAAAATGTAATTTCAAGGACAAAATTCATTTAAGGATTAGTAGCATGTCAGAAAAAATTCATTTAAGGATTAGTAGCATGTCAGAAAAAATTCATTCAAGGATTAGTAGCATGTCAGAAAAAATTCATTCAAGGATTAGTAGCATGTCAGAAAAAGTCATTTAAGGATTAGTAGCATGTCAGAAAAATTCATTTAAGGATTCGTAGCATGTCAGCAAAAATTCATTTAAGGATTAGTAGCATGTCAGAAAAATTCATTCAAGGATTAGTAGCATGTCAGAAAAAAGGCATTTAGGGATTAGTAGCATGTCAGAAAAAAGGCATTTAAGGATTAGTAGCATGTCAGAAAAAATTCATTTCAAGGATTAGTATCTGTCGAAAATTTCCATTTAAGATTAAAAAGTTAGCATGTTTCAAGGAAAAAATTCATTCAAGGATTAGTTAGCATTTCAGAAAAATTCATTTAAGGATTCGTTAGCAATGCAGCAAAAATCCATTAAGGATTAGTAGCATGTCAGAAAAAATTCATTCAAGGATTAGTAGCATGTCAGAAAAAGCATTTTAGGGATAAAAAAAAGTTAGCCATGTTCAGAAAAAAGGCATTTAAGGATTAGTAGCATGTCAGAAAAAATTCATTTAAAAAGGATTAGTAGCATGGTTCAAGGAAAAATTCATTTAAGTTTACGTTAGCATGTCAGAAAAAAATTCATTCGAAGGATTAGTAGCGATGTCAGAAAAATTTCAATTCAATTTAAGGATTAGTTAGCTGTCAGAAAAAATTCATTAAGGATTAGTACATGTTCCAAGAAAAATTCATTCAATGATTAGTCAGCATGTCCAGAAAGAAAAAATTCGTTTAAAAGGATTTTTAAGGTATCGTTAATCAGAAAAAATTCATTCAAGGATTATAGCGAAAAATGTCATAAAAAATTCATTTTGCAATGGATTAGTAGCATGTCCGAACAAAAAATTTCATTTCAAGGATTAGTAGCATGTCAGAAAAAATTCATTTAAAGGTTATTTGATAGCATTGTCAGTAAAATTCTTTTAAGATTAAGTAGCATGTCGAAGGATTCTTTAAGGATTCGTAGCATTGTCAAAAAATTCAAAAAAAATTCAAGGATTAGTAAAAACTTGTTCTCATTCAAGGTTAAGGTAGCATGTCTCATTCTAGGAATAGTATCTACTAAGTCAGAAGACAGAGAGTGGTTTAATTTAGAGTCTTAGGCAAGGCAGGATTCAACAAATAACGGAGACGCTCCTCACATCTGGCGCTAGGGACAGGTCCTTTATTGCTTCTGTACGATGCGTCGGGAAGGACACAATAGGAATTTCGTCTACTTACCTTGTGTGAAAACTGACACATGTCCCGGAATGAGGTTCTTTAGCCAGTCTTGTATTCACAGCCGCAGGTAAAAAGAAATGAAAAAGGTTTCGTCTTGGGAATCTGATTATATGCTTTTATGTGTAGTGCAAAGGAAGAGACATTTGTCATGATTTACTCATGACAAATTTCTCTTAGTAGCGAGTGTTTTTCGAGGAGGGAGGGAGGATTTTCTAGACTCAACGGTAAATAAAAAAAATATAAAAAATAAAAAACAACTGTAAGACAACTGACTTTGTCGTTGTCGTGGTGTATAAAGCATATGGACGTGTGATTTTTTTTTTTTTTACTTCTACCTGATGTTTTTTAAAAGAAAACCATAAACTTAGAAATGATCATGGTCCTGGTTTTGTGGATGTGACAACAAAACTGGTTGACTATTTGGGAATCGTCATTTTTACCAGTTTTGTTTCGATATTGGGTAATTTTAAGTGTAGAAATAAGCCATATGTAAATATGTGCGTGTGATTATATATCTATATATTTACTATATATATATATATATATATATATATATATATATAGCTACAATGTCCTTTAATATCTAATTCGCTCTACCTCGGAATTAATATATTTTCATATATGCTTAAACCGAAGGGGAATTTTTTCTCGATAATAGACTTGCCTGGACCAGGCACGTCAGTGAAGCTTTTATCCTACTACACCACCGCGGTGGTGTAGTAGGATAAAAGCTTCACTGACGTTCCTGGATTTGTAAGGATCATGGGTTCGCGCCCTGGTCCAGGCAAGTCTATTATCGAGAAAAAAATTCCCCTTCGGTTAAGCATATATGAAAATATATATTCCGAGTAGAGCGAATTAGATATTAAAGGACATTGTAGCTCGATATATGTATATGAATCACGGAAATGTGATATGACTTTTATATATATATATATATATATATATATATATATAAGATATATTTATATTATTCTATATTTTATATACAATATATAATATATATATCTATATATATATATATATTATATATATATTATTTATTTGTCTGTGTATCTATGTGTGTGAGTGTAAATAATTACATTAGTCATTACATATTTTGGAATTTTCCAAGATTTGACTTTTTCATTCTTGTTTCGTAACTGGCATTTCCATGGATATTTCAAAAAGATGTTGCCTGTGACATCTCTCAGTAGACGAAGTGCTTGAAAAGCGAGATAAATCTGATAAATAAGACTGACTGGTTCGTCGTCTGAAAATGATGTCCACTCTACTTTCTCTGGTGAGGACTGGTTCGGATTACACGTCTTTGATTAGGTCCCGGAGACAACTGACTCTTTTCCTGCAATGGGAAGCGGTGACCTTTGAGGATGGAAACCTGACAGCCTTCGCTCATTGCTCAAGAAAATAATAGAAATTTTTTGTAATTGGCGGGGCACGGTGTTTATGGCAACTGGGTCATTCA
>NC_087203.1:34320791-34380791 GCF_015104395.2 Macrobrachium nipponense | reverse complement strand
ACCTCGGTCAGTTTACACTTCGGTGCAATTTTCATGAACCGCGAAACACAACTCTCTCTTTATTCCACAGTAGCCTTTCCTTTGCGTTGTTCTCTCTCTCTTGGTTTTTTCATGGGAGGTGGAAATGATTTTGTACCACAGAAACTGTTGTACTATTTAGTTTAATTTACTTATACCTCAGAAGTTTCGAATGTTCTCCCCATTATATTCTCTTTCTCCCTATTTATTTATATTTCTACCTCGGTATATTTTATTATCTTTGCACTTTATTCCATTAAATGTCTGCTAAAATGTACTGATTCTTGATTCAGTTCATTCCATGCTCACGAAATCATCTGAATTCAGTGCCAAAGTAATAAGCAGATAAATGCAATAAATACAGCTGTGTTGTAAAAATTATAAAAAATGTAATTGATTATACAACAATTATAAAGCAAAAAGACACAAGCAAGAGGACCACAAAATAAGGGAAAATGATGACCGTAGGAAGGAGAATGAATTTAAAAATGAGAAAGTTCAAGCACTAGAGTAACAAAAGGTAAAAGTAAAAGTTAGTGATTAATTCTTCATTGAAGAACTGATGAAAAATCTCTCTTAAAAAAAATAATAATTCAACAAGAATTACTTTACTGGGTGTCAGAATGAGACACCGTCATGTAATTGATGTAAGAGAAGCGGTGAAATGAAGAAGCGTTTATTTATTCAAGAATTCAAATGACTTCAGATAATCTCATGTTTAATAAAGCATTATGAAGGCTTCAAGAAATTGATACTTTTCTTTGCTTTTTCTACCGCTTTATTAATAGATGTTTGGTATTTCATATTCATGGTTTTATGCAAACTCGCTGAATTTGGATACACTTCGATATGAACAGAATCGCTAAATCTGGATACGCTTCAGTATGAACAGATTCGCTAAATCTGGGGACTCTTCAGTATGAACCGAAACTTGAAAACTGGATACACTTCGGTATGAACAAAATCGCTAAATCTGTGTATTCTCAAGTATGAACTGAATCGCTAAATCTGGGTACACTTCATTTGAACAGAATAGCTAAATCTGGATACATTTCAGTATGAACAGACTAGCTAAATCAAAATACACTTCAGTATGAATAGAATCGCTAAATCTGGGTACACTTCACTATGAACAAAATCGCTTCATCTGGATACACTTCAGTATAAACAGACTATGAACCATTGCATGGCAAAGAATCATTCTCCACATATCTATCCTCAGACAACCTAGTAGTCAGTAATTCAGCAGATGATAATGCATCAGCTGTCATGTGGACTTGAAATATGTCAAGTATTTGCTCATGAAAGAAACACATAGGATGTGCAATGACTTCAGGTCCTCCAGTAAAAATGTCTCATGAATAATGAATAGCCTCGCAGTGCCAGAATTAAGAGGATTTATAAGCTTCATGATTTCCATTAGTGTTGGATCCCGTAGGGGGTTAGGACATCAGTGCACCTCACTGGAGCCATTATTTATGGGATAGTGCCTTCAGTGCACCTCATGCAATGCACTGTAGCCATTACTTAAAGTTCTTTGCAGCTTGCCTTCTGTCCCTAGCTGCAACCCCTTTCATTCCTTTTAGTCTACTTCCTTTCTTATTCTCTTTCTTCCATCTTACTTTCCACCCCCTCCTAACGATTAATTCAAAGTGCAACTTCGAGGTTTTCCTCCTGTTACACCTCTCAAACCTTTTACTATCAATTTCCGTTTCAGCGCTGAATTTCCTCATAGGTCACAGTGCTTGGCCTTTAGCCTATGTTTTATATTCAGTTCAGTTCAGTTCGCTAGTGTTGGATGATCCCCACAAATACTGTGATAGGTTAATGACATAAAATTGCATCAAGTCTTAAACCAGCAAGGTGAAAGAATCGTTACAGTTCCAATCCTTCAAGAGCATTCGTTTGAGTTTATTCCAGCTTTTGATGTTACACTCGCAATAGTAGATGTGACTTTGAATAATGTAATTACTAGTGAGGACACCACTACCAAGTCTAAAATAAAATCGCACCACAGTTTCTGACCTGAGAAAAAAAAAAATCAGCTTTCCTCATTGCAGAATATGACATTCTAAGGTTAATAACAGAATAGTAGCAGACATCAATCAGAAGGTGCAAGTGTGAAAATAATCCGTTTTCTTTTTCTGTTCAAGGGACTTGAGTGAAGAATAGAGATCACTTATCGAGTGAACTTTCCCTTAGTGGTGGCTCCTACGCCGAGTCTCCTTCAGAAGTTTAGGAACAACCACGTAATATTTCAACTTGTATACATCGTTCCTATTTGGACGATTTCTATTTGGATTTTCTTGGGCATAATATGTCTGAACCCTGTTCCTCAATCTCTGGATTCTTTGAAGAACTAGGTCAGAACGGACCTTCAAATCATCCCTCTGATGAATGGATCTTGTCAGTGACCATTTGCCATCTGATTGCTCGTGGGAGGTCTCGAGGTGTGACCTATAGCTGCTTTGGACAAACTGGCAGCATTCACATCCTTGAAATGGTTCCTTTCAATGCTCCTTTGGCAATTCTACTGTAGAATCTGCTACGTTGTCTGTCTGTCCTTCTTGCACGTACGCCCCATCTGCTGAGAGCCTTGTAAGAGGAAATGGTTGATTGTTTCCATCATCCTCTGTGTTTGTTTGTGTGTGTGTGTGTGTAAATATTACTATACTTGAAGTTTCTCCTCTACGCTGATACTTTAATTTACCACCACAGCTTTGGTAAACTTGTATTAAAATGGAATATAAAATGTGAAGTTGAAGATGACTAGTGAGAAAACATTATTTTATTATAATCGGTAAGAATCAAGAGAGCATTTCAAAATGTGGTATCGAAGATTTTTTTTTTTATTCGGATAAAGAAAAATCATGATGTGATTAAATATACGTTTGCTAGGGTAGGAAATCCAGTCATATATAAGTGTATCTAATGCATTTGTGATAAAAGGTATGTAAACATATGTCACTGTAAATCTCTTTCTTTATTGTACAATTTTAAAGACTGCCATTGTGTTTTCTTTTATTTGAAATTATGCAAATTTCTACAAAATTCATGTGGGACAGTGTTGTTTGGTCGTTTACGCATACATAGGAGAGAGAGAGAGAGAGAGAGAGAGAGAGAGAGTTGGGGGAGGGGGGTGCGGGGGAGGGCCAAAAGTTTGAACGCTTCCCAACAATTTGAAAACTGTTTTAATATAAATGGATCAACGTGGTTCCACGCAACAACAAAATTCCCAACTTGAGCCTTTAAACCAAGCTACGAGTACCACTTAGCCCTACAGACGCGGCCAAGCAGCCGTGTTATTAAGGCTGTCTCGCTCATCGGATGTTGGAAGAAATTCGACCTTGTGCGAGAGGGGAAAAAGTAAAAGGCTTTATCTATAGTCTCGTGTAATGACGTATTGTCTCATAACCTTTGCCCCGTCGTTACATAAGGAACGAAAGCCAATCATCTTTGAGAAGACTAAAAGTATTTATTTCCTCAGGTTTTTTCTTCTTCTTCTTTCTGACGGACGAATCCACGGCGGGTCAATAATACAGGCATTTCGGCTATTTCACGCCCCAGTGATCTTGTATTGGGATTCATGGAGGTCGTTCTAGGGAAGATGGGAAGTGTCTTCTACCAAAGCATTCCTCTTGGATCTCGGGTATTCTGCAGAGCCTGTCCTACTTTTTATTGGATATATATGTCTAGTCCTGGGTTCCTGTACTACTCGTCTTCTCTTGTATCTCTGGATGATTGTATTTTGGTCTCTTATAAACCCGTGAACTGATTTATATCAGTAACTAATAAGCCACAATTGTCTTTTAATATCCAGTTCACTATACGTCGAGAATTTTTGCTGACAAGTGCTTCTTCACCAGTAGGATTCGAACATTTACCTGGTATGGGAACAACGATAGACAATGACTTTGACGACTGAGCCATCAAGAGTTCAAGTCACTGTACTATGAAGATATGGCTCAGTGGTTGAAGTCACTGTACTGTCAAGAGATGGATCAGTGATATTGTACATCAAGGTCTGTCGTTTCTAAATCAGACAAAGGTTCGAGTCGTGCCGGAGAAGAAGCATTAATCAATCAAAATTCCCGACGGATAGTGAACTGGATATTAAACGACATAACGACATTTGTGGCTTAATATTTATGTATTTATGTATGGATGTATGTATGTATGTATATATTATATATATATATATATATATATATATATATATATATATATGTGTGTGTGTGTGTGTGTGTGTGTGTGTGTATGTATGTATATTTTTTGTGTCCTAGATATATATATATATATATATATATATATATATATATATATTATATATATATATATATATATATATATATATATATATATATATATATATAGTTCTTCGTGAATAGTTTACAGTGATGCTAAATGTTTATTCCAACTCTTGAATAGTATTCTGCATGGCCCCTGCCTTTTTTTTTCTTCGACTTTCTCTTCATTTCCCTTCTCTATAGACTGTGAAAATCTATTTTTCTTATTGTTCCCTGAATTTGCCTGGTTTTTCATCATTTTTTATTTTCCCCCAAAATTAGTTTTCTTCGTTCATTTTCGTCAAATAAATGTTATTTACATTTCCCTCAAACACATAACGATTCAATGTATAATTTCTCTGGAAATCACCTATTAATGTAAATCTTTCTATTGTAAATCGAACATGTTTTGCCGATTTTCTACATAATCTTGGTTGTTTTTTTTTTTTTTTTTTTTTTTTTTTTTGTAAGGGTCAAACACTTTTCATTGTGCAAACTTGAACTGATGGAACTTTCCATTTATATTCCACACATGCGTGTCATTTTTCGGATTTTTCGGATTTTTCTAAAAGCCAATGTATATATATATATATATATATACATACATACATATGTATATATACTATATATTCTTATTCTTATATGCTGTTGTTTCTGCAATGTATATCTTCCCCTCAGTGACTATGACATGTTGTAAAAGTGTTTACAATATTTTCAGATTCCATATTAATTTGCTTACAGTTTGCTTAGAGTTAATATGTTCTAATAATGTGTGTTCAGAATTCACAAAAGTATAATTTGAAGTTAAGGAATAACGTAGAATGTGAAAAGAGAGAGAAGTTAGCATTGTACGTTCGAAGCAGGAAATTGCTGTCATCACTTGAGATAAGAGAAGCTTGGATTCTCCGTTTTGTTTTGGAAACATGTCAGTCATGTATGTGCGATCGGTAGCAAATTAATACTGTTCGTTTGTCTTACTTGTAAAACCACGTGAAGATTGCATCATCTTTCGTATGATCGTTCTAGAACATTCTATATAAGAATACGTCATCGATGGGAAGTGACGTCACTTAGTCTTTGTTTTCCGTTTAAATAATCTTATCTTTTATTTGAAGAGACTTTATTGTCTTAAATCACATAATAATAAATATTATTTATGACTGTAATCCCACTTTCTCTCTATTTACTGTTTTAAAAGAGAATTATAACGATTTAGCAAAGGAACCTTGGGTCCAAAACGTTTTGAGCCAGTCAATTTAATGTCTCGCCCAGTTAACTACCAGTTAACTACCATACAAGAGAGATTTTGTCATTCTCTGATTTGAAACCGTGTCGTAAGGAGATAACCTCTCTCTCTCTCTCTCTCTCTCTCTCTCTCTCTCTCTCTCTCTCTCTCTCTCTCTCTCTCCGTATGAGAGAATTTTGATTTCACATTAACGTAAAGATTTTGTATTTAGTGGTCGGTCACTCATAAATTTTAGATTTTATATTTCCTAGATTTATTTGATGATCTTAGTGTTTATTTGTGGAATCTGAACAGACGTTGTAAAAGTGTGTAATAGGCGCCTCGTGTGTAAGTGTTTGTTGATAATTCAGGAAAAGGCCTAAAATTGGTATAACAAGGTAAGAGTTTTGTAATAAGTTCACTGAAGTAAACTTAAACATAAAAAGTACTTTAAATACTGAAAGTACTTCGGTTATTCCAAGGGAAATTTTTACCCTTTATTTACATTTTGGTGTTGATTTTTTTTTTTTTTTTTTTTTTTTTTTTTTTGCGCATTTATCCATTTTTCTTATTAAAGTGATTTTTTGTGCATTTATCAATTTTTCTTATTGAAGTTGTTTTTTCGCATGATTAATGTTTTCTCAAAGGTTTTGCAATTTTTCTGTTTGCATTTACATTCACAATTTGACTAAATTAAGTGCTTTCATAAGTTAATCATTGCAAATGTAATTGAGTTTAACACTTGTGAATTACTTTGCATTTACTTAGAATTCTTTTCATGTTTTATTGTTGTTTAACACTTGTGAATTGATTTTAAAATTTTAGTTATTACCTAACACTTTGAATTTTAATTGAAAAATTTAATTTATTGAATTTTGTAATAAATTAATATTGGTCTAATTTTGCTTAATAATTAATTCAAGAATTAATTAAACTTTTGTTGTTTTCAAATAATAGTAAATTCCCTGAGATTGTGAATTTCACCTATAAATTGTGAGTTTAATAATAGATTTTTGTATCTAAAATTTTCATAATGGTTTTTTTTTCTAACCAGTATATTTAATAATTTTTAGGTAGAAATACAGAGTGGTAATTGAGCTGTTGAAGTGAGTTAGAACCAGGGAAGTACTTAGACTTTTAGAACCAGTGGAATACTTACACTTTTAAAAGTTGTTGATGGAGTGATGCCCTTTAATTAATATAATTACTTACATTGATAAGCTTTTTTAGGGATCACTGTTGCCTTTAGAGTATTTAGTCGTATTTTATCTGTGATGAAGGTTCGGGTGTCTTTCTGTTGTGAGGTAACTATTTTATTATTGGTAAGTGTGGTAACCAGATACTTGGCACTTCTTCACAATATATATATTATATATATATATAATATATATATATATATATATATATATAGATATGTATGTATATACATATACATATACTTATATATAAATGGCACCCGAGCCACACCTACGGGTTGTATATTCGAAATCAGCTTCCGTTGCTTGTTTTATATGGACGAGCTCCTAAGCTCTTGTCCTTATCCGCGGCGCAAATATTCCCTTGGGAGGATGATGGCGGATGAAGGGACTTGGGCAATAAGCCAGCTCTTTCCCATGGTCCTTATTTGAGGTCAAATTGATGGTTTATTTTATAATATTTCTGGGGTTACGTTTTACGCAACCCACTTTCCTCTCTCTCCTTCTCTTCTCTCACATATATATATATATATATATATATATATATATATATATATATATATATATATATATATATATATATATATTCATATATATAGGTATATATTGTGTGCGTGTGTGTATGTGGAAAAGTGCCTGACACCACACGCATTTATATGTATGTGTGTGTGTGTGTGTGGTGTCATGATCATGCAATTTTTTAAAATCTCACAGGCCATCTCCCCCGAAAAATGTGTCTTCGGCGATAAAAATATGACAGCAATCACTGCCAGGATCGCTTTTGATTGCTAAACCGAGGAGGTATTCCCTGCCTTGAAAGTGACTCCATAAACTAACTCGCACCATTCATTTCTGATTCTCATAACCTCCCAGAATTTATGAACGTGCTCTCCCGCTTCTCGTCATCTCCTGATCGTCTCTCTGGGCCCCGTTCGTCTCTCTTCTCTCCACTCAAATCTCCTCTCTCTCTCAAAAACTCTCTCACACACAAAAACTGAAAAATGTAAACAAAAGGCATTCATAAACGCACCCTCACCCTTTATATAATGACAGTGATGTAGCGAAGTATAATGACTGTATCCGATTACCTTTGATGTGACATTTTTCCAAATGAAGTTACCAAGAGCCTAATAGTTAGGTACGGGGCGGAGCGGTAAATTTAATCCCTCCTGTGGTCAAAGGCTCAAAGGCTATTTAATACAGTATTCCACCGTTGAAAGTGTACATAATGTATGAATTATAATACGTAAATGTGAGTGATTAACTTCCGCATGGCTCCGCCTGTTGCATGTCATTATGTGCAATTGTTATACCGTGATTATGTAGATTTTAGCTAAACGAGTGGTCTAGTGGTTAAAATACTTGAATAAATTTCTGCCGGGGAAAAGAGAGATCCTTCGTTTAGTTTTCTACTGGGATTTGCAAATGATTCTCGTGGATATCGTGTGTCTGAATATCACGAAATCGAGAAATGGAAGCTCTTCAGCAAGGTTGTTGTGTATCCAAGTAATTAAGATAATCGGTGACCAACTCTGTTTTTTTTTTATTCAAAGGTTAAGTTTCATTCATTAAAATTTTACCAAGCTTCCGGGAGTGGTTTGAGAAGTCGGAATTTGATTTCCTTTGTTTCTCTTCGTAAAGAAAAACGATTCCCTGCGAATAAGGGAATGAGGAAATGTGCTAAGGATTCATTTTCGCAAAGAGAAGCAATAACCGAAACGAAATTGCATTTAATAAAACTTTTAGAGGAAATTCTGTAATGATAATTTTTACGATCTGAGAGAACCAATAAGCGAATTGTTCACGACATTTCTGAAATTATTGCTTACAAAGTTTATGAAATGTAGTGTTTGCTAATCTTTAGAGTGAATTATTTTCAGAATTGCGGAATCTTTTACGACCTGTCTCGGAATATCTTAATTTGTAGAATCTGAATACGGGGATGATTTGCCTTTAATTTTCTTGACTGAATTTACAAAGTCTGAGGATACGCCATTTATTGAATTCCATCTAATGTCTGGAAATACCAAGGTTTAAAAGTTAATGGCGGAAATGATTATTCACTTACAAGGTGCCAGAGGATACCTTTTTATAGATTTTAATGCGAGCGAAATATCTGGGCTTAAAATTGATTTTCTCGTTTGCACTTTAGAAAATCTCAAATTACAACACGTGCGGTTTTCAATGTGAATAAAGCCTTTGAGCGTAGTAACTGGAAACCTCACAGGCTTAATAAGTCGGCCTTCTCAGGGCAAAATACTAATGTCAAAATCCCCAAAACACGCGAGTGATGCTCTTCCACTTCCGGGAAGATCTCTTCCTCTCCTGCAGAAAGCTGCCATGTAGTTACATCTCCTCCATATTTGCAAGAGCCTAAGAACATAATGTGTTGCTCTTTAACTTGCCATTCGCACAGTTCCCGGAAGAGGCAAAAGCCCACTCGCTTCCGGAAGCCCCTGTAACAAGGTTGTGGAACGTGCAAGTTGCAATCACATTGGAACCGTGAACCTTTCGCGGTTCTTAGAACAGCGCCCAGCAGCCGCCTCCTCCTCCTCCTCCTCCTCCTCCTTTTAGTATAAATGCCATGAAATCTGCAAGTTACAGTACTCGCCGCACCTGAGGCAGTAACCTGTATTTACTCATTGTTACCTAAAACAATGACTTCAGAAACGACTCACATTCCAAGAAAAAGAAGTTTCTGGAAATGATGATTTCCCCGTTCTGCGCATGCGCCCTGTGAACCTTGACGCTGTGTAGCCTCCGTGCTTGCGCCAAACGAACAGGCTCATCGATGATTTCTTGTTATAAGTCCGTCATGTCGTCGCAGAAACGTGGGTCTTTTGATGTTTCATAGCAGTCCGTCTGACTCAAAGCGAGTTGAATGAAGTCTTTCAGGTTAGACTTCTGATGTCTAATAAAAGCTATAAAAGCTGCAGATTTAGTGGGTGAATTAATGGCTACATCGAACATTATTGCTGATGTTGTGCTTTCAAGTTGCACTCCCCACTTACATTCATTCTTTTGATATATGGTATATCATAGAACTATATGTAAAGTTTTATATATATATATATATATATATATATATATATATATATATATTATATATATAATATATGGTATTATTCAAAATCTAAAAGCATAAGTTCCCTGCATTTTAACATTCACCTTCGGGTGAGGTTGCTAGCCTCATGCGTTCTTCCTCTTGACTGTGAGCCATCACAGTCGAGTAACTACTGGGTACATAATTTCTTGCTGAGGCCAATAGAAAATATTTTTTTTAATAGAAAACCGAGCTAAACAACTTCCTTCCCCAAGGATCGAATATTTTGTGTATATACTATATATATATACATATATATATATATATATATATATATATATATATATATATATATATAGTATATGTTTTTATATATATATATATATATACATATACATATATGTATGCATATAAATAAATTCCCAGCAACCAACAAAAGACACCGAGACCGAAGAGTGGTTCCAATTTTGACAACTTTCCCTTCCGGAAAAGTAATTAGGATGGAGCTGGCGGGCCAGCCGTCTCCATACCCACAATAATATGTAAATCATAAGGCTTCCTAATGCTACTGAATGAAAAGGGTGATAAAAATCCTTGAATTCGCGTGAGGGGAAATATGCACTGCCTCATTCAGTCTGCCGTATTTTGTTATTATATAATATCTATATATATTTCTTTCTTTGCGCTTTTGTTTGGAGTTCATTTACAGTTTCGTTTATTTAACACTCATATATTTGAAAGCTACATACGAATAGGAGATTCTCTCTCTCTCTCTCTCTCTCTCTCTCTCTATATTATATATATCTATCATTATATATATTATATATATATATATATATATATATATATATATATATATATACATACATACATACATACATACATACATACATACATACTTACTTACATACATACACTTTACAGCTAAATCATTCAAAGGGAATTTCAGGCTTGTCCTTTCATCTTTTCGCTTTTTTATAAGGTTGTCTAGACTTTATTTATAAACTGACAAGTAAAGCAAAGTCTCCATTCATAACATTAGCTGTAAGTAGTGCATTCCACGTAGCATAAGTACATCTAAGGGAAACGTTACGTAATTTGAGTAAATATTCCTACGCACACAATAAATAAGTATGTTTTGGGGAAACGGCTCATTATGTAATATGTAATGTCAAAGTCATTTTGTGGTTACACATTGAAACATCATAATGAACACTTGAAAATTGAAAATCAACTTAAACCACTGATATAAATGAATAAGAAGATACGTTTACCAATTATGCGTTTGATTATTTATATAAAAATGGCCCGATTCTCCAGACAGACCTCTTTCATATATGAGATTCTTTATCTCCCCAAACTACAAAGGTTGAGTCAACTGACAGAATGATTCACTTGGCGAATGGAAATCGTATTTGCCGCGAGCAACCTGCCTTAAAGGCCGCCACTGACGTTCAGTTATACCTGCGCAGCAGTCATGCCTGCACAATCGGCCTGTTCGGCTTGTGCAGGCAAAACTGAACCCACTAACTTTCAGTTATACCTGAGTAGTTATGCCTGTGCAGGCAAAACTGAACCCACTAACCTTCAGTTATACCTGCACAGTTATGCCTGTACAGACAAAACTAAACCCATTAACCTTCAGTTATGCTGGCAGGTGCAGGCAAAACTGAACGTTAGGAGGTTCAATTTTGCCTGCACAGGCCGATTGTGCGGGCATAACGGCGCAGGTTTAAATAAGAATTAGTGGCGGCCTTAATCGGGCCTGGGCGTTCATAAGAGCATTAAAGCAAGATTTTTTTATATTTCTCTAGAGCTCATAACAGACTTTCCTCAGAAACTTTTATTTAATAAATAAAATTAAATTTGGTTCAGTCACCCTTACGTTTGATATTAGATGATCATCTCGCCAAGATTTCTCTTGCCTGCGTTTAATCTTAAAGAGCGTTCACCTTGAGCTTACGTTAGTTCTCTCTTTGCGCCACTAATTTGATCGTCTGGAATGCTCATTGAAGGCTTCTTACACAATATTAACAGTGAAGCTTTGTAGCAGCAGGAGATATAAAAGATCTGTCTCATGCAATTTGGACAATGAACTGTAAGGAATATTGTTCTGTCGGCTTTCAGTTATTCCAAAGGGGTTTTTTTTTTTCGTCGAAAATTTTAACTTTCTTGACATCTCTACCGAGATACGAAACCAAAGATTCAGATTCTATATATATATATATATATATATCTCTCTCTCTCTCTCTCTCTCTCTCCTCTCTCTCTCTCTCTCTCTCTCTCTCTCTCTCTCTCTCTCAATCCGTTCCCAACCCCCATCCCCTTTAGTGCAAGTGATATCATACCCCCACAGTGCTGATTTCTAGATTGTTAAGCCATATGTAGACCAAGTATTGTTAAATTGCTCAATGCTGGAACATACACACGTATTTACATACATACATACATCTATTTATATATATATATATATATATATATATATATATATATATATATGATGTATATGTATATATGTATATATTTATTTATTATTTATTTATATATATATATATATATATATATATATATATTATATATATGTGTGTGTGTGTGTGTGTGTGTAGTATATATATACTGTATATAAAACAAGCCAGAGACCAAAGTTAGATCCCACTAGTGGAAGGTCACTGACCTTTTATCCTGAAAATCTATCATGCCTCTCGCATCCTAAATAAGGAATGAAGTACAGTGATGCTCAAATCTCATGTGACATGACTCCATAGGATTTCGTTCAAATTTCGCTAACTGGCAACCTAGCATGCTCCATATTTATCTACTATTTCTATGCGAAAACGCGATTATTGCGGACAGTAAGTCCATAATATGTTTTATAAGAGTGAAATCTGTCATATATTTCAAAACTGTAGGAAAATATTACGTGTAGCCAAATTTCAGAAAAAAAACTCTTATGAAACATTTTCAAATCTTTCGTTCACACATCGCTGAAGCTTTTGACCAAAACGAAGTCATCAAACCTCAGTTTAAATGTTAAATAAAAAAACGAAAAAAAAAAAAATTGTCATAACATTAATAATGCTTCCAAGGCAAGCATAAAATTTGAAATAGTACTATTTGATTGCTTTTACACCTCGACTGAAAAAAATGTAAATATGTATATACAAAAGTAGAATGCGCCCACTGATATCAACGTGTGAGGGGAGCATGTGTGACACACCATTAGTGTCGGCGCAACAGCCACCACCTGGTGTAACATAAGTAGGTCTACAATGAATAGCGACAATGAAATTATCTTGAACACATTTACGTTATGTGTTAGAGGAATATTTGTATTTTCATATATAATGATGCCATAGTAGCAAATATTCGCCCATGCAATTATTCTTATGCCAAAGCCAAGATATTGTTCCTAAGCCTAGGTGTAAGATTTCTTTACTTTACACTTAACATTCACATCTCTCTACTAAAGATTTTTGGCCAGAAAGCAAGTGAGGTTATCTACACATTCTTGCACTTCAATTTAACTTAGTAAAAATAGATTAAACACCAAAAGCGAGTAGAAGGACTTTTTAAGAAAATATTTTAAACCAGTTGAAAAACAAGTGTCCATACGCCTTGATATTAATACTTATGATATTTCAATTAATAGCCATCTTCTCCATATAATCAAAATCATCATCATCTTTTATTCCTCAAAGAACAGGTAATCTCTACAAATAAAAACATTAGTAACAGATTACATCTCAGAAGGCTTAGATTATTCTTTTAGCCTATAAATCATTTTGCAACATGCAGGCAAACACAGCCAAAAACTTCATCATTCAAAGAAAACTGGTTGTAATTCATATTCCTTTTGTATTCGTCAAAGAACAGGTAATCTCTACAAATAAAAACATTAGTAACAAATTACGTCTCAGAAGGCCTAGATTATTTTTTTAGGACTATAAATCATTTTGTAACATACAGGCAACTTAAACACAGCCGAAAGCTTCAACACTCAAAGAAAACTTGTTTTAATTCATATTCCTACTTTGAAAATGTTGTTATGACTGTTGAGCTTATTAGGTCTACCGTCATAATGCAGCAGACGTGGTTATGTTGACCAGTCGGAGGAGCATGTTAAGTGCTTACATTGATGGCACCGTTAACCTTATTACACAATGCACTTTGAACTAAGCAGCGAAAAAAAAGAAAATCAGTTTAAATCACACAGATTACGAATTATACCAATGCATAAAAGGGATTATATTTATATAACCATAAGGAAAATAAGGCTAGCTGTGAATCCACAAACTTTTCTAAGACATGTATGACATACATTAGAAAAAAAGTTTTAACACTACTCGGCAACATCACATTGAGTCTGGGAATCTGGACGATACAAAAAGAATGATGTCGCTTGAGATTTGAGCACCACTGCACCTGGTTAGTCTACTGTGGTTGGTTGCAATTAGTGTGTTAAAGGTCGTGCGGCTATCAGAACCATTCAATAAATACTTACTGATATTCCTTTGATATATATATATAATATATATATATTATAATATTATATTATATTATATATATACATCTATATAATATATATAATATATAATATATTATATCCATATATATATATATATATAGATATATATATATTATCTATATATATATATATCTAAATATGCATGCAGGGTGTCCATACAGTCCCAGTACCATTACAAGTATTTATTGCTTAGAATGGTACTGGGACTTTATGGACACCCTGTTTATCTGTTTGTGTGTATATATGACAACTGAGGGAAGGACTGGCTCTTGAGAGTCAGGAACCTGACATCACGACCAGTCCTTGAGGTGTTGAATATCAAACTTTTAAATAGGTTTCCATGAATATCTTGCCTTTGATACTGTATTATGAAAATGGAAAATAAAAACGTAGTGAGAGTTATTCTGTAAGGTGACGTTGCCCCTTGGAAGAATTGATCCCTGAGGAGACCAAAAATTCTGTAATGTTTCATATCGAGATAAGAGCTTCCGAGTTTTCCACGGCATGTTTGTCATTCTTGGTCGTTGCTTTTCATCTTAACTGTTCTCTTTTAATCTCAATATATTTATTTTTATTTACTTATTTGTTTATTTATTTATTTATTTATTTATTTATTTATTTATTTATTTCATTTATTTATTTATTATATCCCAGAAAATATCAATCGCCCTTCCTCGAGAAATGTAGAATAAACTTTAAAAATTAGAAACTGTTGCTGAATGTAGCACTCAGAGTATCTCCTCTCTCTCTCTCTCTCTCTCTCTCTCTCTCACACACACACACACACACACACACACACACACACACACACACACACAGTGAGGAGCCCCTAGACCCTCTACATTTTTGTATCCCACTAATTCCGTAAGAACCCAAATCCACAAAGTCTCCCGCCAGCAAGAAGAAGCAGAAGAAAGAAATAAGAAATAGAGTCGAGGGGGAATCTTGAGATTTTTCAGACCTTTTATTTTCTGGGAACAATGGAACAAAAATATTCTATCTATTGAAAGCCCTTTTTTCATTATTTCCCAGAAAATAACAAAGGCATCTCTCTCTCTCTCTCTCTCTCTCTCTCTCTCTCTCTCTCAAAAATAGGAAATGGAAGATTATGCATTTCTGACTCTATTACCAACTCTAATACATTTAAATAAGATTTTTCAGAACAAAGGACGCAGTAACTTCCTGCTGTTATTATTATTATTATTATTATTATTATTATTATTATTATTATTATTATTATTATTATTATTATTATATGTCGAATTTGATTTTGATGATGCATTCATACAATTGTAGATTGCCTGAATTTCCTTTCTGTAATAATAAAGTTGCAGTCAATAAATACGTGATACATATTATATATACACACATATATATATATACTATATATATATATATATATATCTATATATATATGTGTGTATATATATACTAGCTGACCAACCCGGCACTTCCCCGGAAAACTCTGAAGAACTAAGAAGAATTTTCCTCCATCTCCTTTGAATTGTTATGTCAATTGTCATGTAAAGAATGTGTACTGTCATTGAAAATGCTTTTCTTTCCTGTTAATAATAATAATGTCCTGAATTCAGTAAAGAAAACTCTGTGGTCGGGGAAAAGGAAAAGGGGAATGTGTCAAACAGACTTCCATCACAAACAGAAATTCACGTATCTACGCTAAGGATGAGTGTGTGGAGAAATTCTCATGGAAATGAATAACGGATGAATCTCTATAGAGATTTTATGTTAGACCCTTTGACAAATTATGCATACCCTCCATGAACAAAATAATGAAGTCAGTGACCGTATCAGTTCCTCGTTGGATGAGTGGGTTACGTGCTCGCCTAGCGATTCGGTAGTTGCGAGTTTGGTTCTTCGCTCGGCCAGCGTGGAATCAGAGGAATTTATTTCTGGTGATTAGAAATTCATTTCTCAGTGTAATGTGGTTCGGATCCCACAATATGCTGTAGGTCCCGTTGCTACGTAACCTATTTGTTCCTAGCCCACGCAAAAATATCTAATCCTTCGAGGCAGCCCTAGGAGAGCTTGTTAACCAGCTCAGTGGTCTGGTTAAACTATGATATATTTACCTTTTATTGACCGTTTCAAGTCATATTTTCACACAGGAACTGTCTCCCAGTCAGCGAAAGCCTGTACTAACGTTAGCCTTCCTCCTTACCAACTTCAGAATATTCATACGTAATTAAGATCTGTGTCCATTGCCTATAGATATTAAATTATCATACCGATTGTAATTTGCTTTTACGTCTCCTTTTCCTTCAGTGTTATTAGGTTAATCTCAATGACACTGTTTTCGGTTTCCTGGACGTGTTAACGAACGAGTTTCAGTTTCCTTTGAGGTTTCTGAGGGAAACGCCTGAATGGTCTAAGAAATTGTCTATGTTTGGTGATTTTTTTAGTGGATTAAGTACTTAGATATAATGATGGTAATACCTCAAGGTACTTAAGAATTTGTATTTTATTGGCAAAGTATAATTAAGAAAAGTTTGGCGTAAGAAGAACACTAATTGTATTTTCGTCGCGAGTAATTTTTTAATGAGAGGGTAGTTTTGTCACAGAAGCAGTTAGTTTGCTAATACGCATGCGCGGAAGTTGATGGATTTGGGTTGCCTCGTCAATTAATTAGTTCTTCATCTCCAAAGTTGTGCCCATAACTACTACCAAGATTTTTTTTTTTCTTGGATTAAGTATAGATATGATAGTACTTTAGAATATGTATTTTATTGGCAAGGTATGATTACGATACTTTTCTCATTAATTACTTACCGGAAGAGAGAGACAGTAGTCTCTGAAATATAGCAGCACTTACTTTCTATATTTTGGCGTTTTTATGGGCTCCTTTTATTACATGGAATTATGATGTAACAGAACATTTTTACCAGTCATATATATATATATTACATAGTTGTATATATTGGGCTGTGACCACTTTCTTGCTTTTCCTTTGAAGAGAAGAAGCTTTACGAGGAAACGTATTTTTAAAAACGTGTGTATTTTGTATTTATGTGTGTATGCGTATATATGTGTGTTTCCGAGTGTGTTCCCGAATATTTAAGAGATTGAAGAGAGATGTAGTGCTTTTCAAACACAAACCCTTTCAAAACATAACTAAATAGCTTTGCGAACTACGAGTCGAAATAGTAATATGTAAAAGTAAAAGGTAAAACAATCAAGTGACTCATAAGAAATTATAGTTTATTAATAGACTCTCTTTATATACCAACAAAATACTAGATGGCTTGATAGAACTAACAAAACATAGATTGTTCGCGTGAATGACTTCTCCAATATTAACTTGTTTATATAATTTTCTGTGTACTCGTTACCCCACCGTATTCTTTGAAAGTATTCAGCGAGTGATTAACTTCATTATGGTAGCTGACACGTCTTCGGAACAGGAGCAACCTCTTATCTAGTTAGACTGCTTTGATTTTTTCACTTTTCATTTTATGGACTCCGTTTTTTTGAGTCAGGGAGATAATTATTACGTCGTGTCTGAGCCATTAGCTGGTGAAAAATCATTTGGTGACTAACTTTATTGTCTCCGTTCATTTGATTGCTACTGATGTCGATATTACGTATTCCCAGCGTACCTCTCTTATTGTCACTACTCGTCACAAAAGTACAGTGGACGGTGTTTCTCTCTCTCTCTCTCTCTCTCTCTCTCTCTCTCTCTCTTGATATGGCCACGTTGTTATTAGTGGCTATTTGTGGGTCGAGGAACGATGGAAAGAGGAGCAGTAGCATAACAGAAAAGATGATCGTATGCAAGTACACGAGAGGATAGATGAGACAGTCAAGATGAATTAGATTCATGTGGAATGGTAAGATCTGGTATAATAAGACTGAGACTGGTTGTGAAGTGGGAAGTAAGGGGAAGACCAAGAAAGCTTTTCATAAGTGGAGCAGTGTCAGGAAAGGAATCTGTTATATCAACGAGGCGAAAGAATGTGTGCATCGTAGAAGTGAATTGCGGTGTGTGTGATTATATGTTAGGTGGGCTCGATGAGCTGTAGATGAGCTTTCTATGCAGTTTATCTCTGGAGACATTTCCCGGGAAATGGGTTAATGATGTATGTATATATATATATATATATATATATATATACTATATATATATATATATATATATATATATATAATGGGTAATGTATGTATATATATATATATATATATATATATATATATATATATATATATATATATATATATATTGACGAGGTTTTCTTCAGAAAGGGTACATCGCAATTAAGCAGTTAAGGTACGAATGTAGGCAGTAACCGTTGTGTTGTGTTTTATAAGGAAACAAACTGTGTAAGGGTTGTGCGTGTGTGTGTTTGCATGTGTGTATATATAATAATATATAATATAATATATATATATATATATATAGATCTATATATATACTACATACATATACATACACGCACATACACACGTCCACACGTCATTTTTTCACCCGTGGTGATGTATGATAAACGAATCACATGTTCGTTATTATAATCATACACACACACACACACACACACACGTTATACACTTTGGTGAGTATGAATAAACTAATCACATTTCGTTTATTATATCATATATTATATACACAACGCACACACACACACATATATATATATAATATATAATATATATATATATATATATATATATATATATATATATATATATATATATAGGGTGTGTGTGTATTTTCATGAATTCAGATGCATGATACGTAATTATAAAATTTTGTTTGGTTGAGTTAATAATTATGAAAAATCGAAATTTACTAACGAAGGATATCAACTAAGTTTCCCACCGCAGACGACTCAAAAAAAAAAACATATGACAGGGTAAGATTTTAAACCACCGAAAATCAGTTAAAAATATAAATAGGTTTATCATTAACTGAAATATGATGAGCGATTATATATATATATATATATATATATATATATATATATATATATATATATATATATATATATATATATTATATATACTATATATATATATATATCATATCACATCATATATATATAGTATATAAAATCCAAGCATTTAAAAACAAATAGAGTATGTTGAAGTTATCCGTTGCAAAGGGGGAATAATCCAGGAATTTAATAGAAATGGTAACGGAAAGAAATAACGAGAAGAATAAGTAAAGTGGAATGAGAGCAAAACCGAGCCAGTTAAAGGCGAAAACACTCAGACGAAGATAATGATTGGTTTGGCAGTTGGTCAAAGTCTGGGTTTATTCTCCGAGCAACAACTAATCAAACACTGTCTCCTGCTTTCACTTGAGTTTGTTCGCTGCGCCTCTGCAAACGGAGAGAGAGAGAGAGAGAGAGAGAGAGAGAGAGAGAGAGGTGAGCTCCAGCCGACGCCAAATGGGGCCTTCCTTCGAAGTCCCCGAGTCGCCCCTGATGAGAAAGCGATTGGATCCTAATGAAAGGAATGTTTGTGTTACAGATATTGAATTTTTTTATCTTATTTTTTTTATTGCATGGAACAGAGGAGCTTTCTTCTCAGAAAAAATACAATGTTCCTTTTGCTGATTCTCTCTCTCTCTCTCTCTCTCTCTCTCTCTCTCTCTCTCTCTCTCTCTCTCTCTCTCTCTCTCTCTCTCAACAAGAAAGAAAAATAAGTGAAAATTACATTCATTAGTGATCAGGACGCGGGGTAGTGCCATCATTGCACCTCATTCGGTGCAATGTAGGCATTACTTAAGGTAATTTGCAGCGTCCCTTCGGCCCCTAGCTGCAACTACTTTCATTCCTTTTACTGTACCTCCATTCATATTCTCTTTCTTCCATCTTACTCTCCACCCTCTCCTAACAATTATTTCATAGTGCAACTGCGAGGTTTAAACCTGTTAAGCTCTCTCTCTCTCTCTCTCTCTCTCTCTCTCTCTCTCTCTCTCTCTCTCTCTCTCTCTCTAGGAAGTATACAACAGATAGAACTCTAAGATATGTTTATTTCTCGCTACCAAGGAACAAACACTCGTCAGACGCTGCTAAGTGGCGTCAGAAAAAGCGATTGTTCAAAGTAATACGTAACCAGGGGCAAGATGCTATTTACGTCTCGCCTGGCGTACCTGACCTGTAGTAAGGGTTTCATTGGCAGTCTCTCTAATGGCTGACGATATGAAGAAAGCGGTAGAGATGTTGGCTTCGTTTTGATCCTGAAAGCCATTTGGTATGGCGGACCCCTGCCGGGATAGTCGTCACGGTGGACTTGTGTGAAAATATGACATTCCCTCCCTTTTTTGTGAAAATATAACATTCCCTCCCTTTTTTTTGTGAAAATATAACATTCCCTTCTTTTTTTGTGAAAATATAACATTCCCTCCCTTTTTTGTGAAAATATAACATTCCCCCCTTTTTTTGTGAAAATATAACTTTTTGTGAAAGTGTGACATTCCCTCCCCTTTTTTGTGAAAATATAACATTCCCCCCTTTTTTCTCTCTCTTGCGAGAGACAGACATACTGACAGACAGACAAACAAACAAGAAGTTGAGATCTCTTGTAGACGGAGAGATAATGTGAGAAGTGTGGAATCAAATTAATATATTTGTATAAACTTTGTGAGTGAAAGAGTAGTGCATAGTTATTGTAATAAATTTCGTAAAATAAGGAAGAAGCAACATCCTAGTTCAGTTATGAAAGCTAAGCTTATGGAATCAGCTTTACAATTTCCTATAGAGAGAGAGGGGGGCGCGGAGGGAGATTACGTTAGGTAAAGGAAGTGAGAGGGTTATCTATATTATATGAAGACCACTTACCCTGTATTGTCCTTTCCTTAAGAAATCGCATAATTCAATTATTCTAATGTCACATGGGGAAGTACGAGAATCTCTCTCTCTCTCTCTCTCTTCTCTCTCTCTCTCTCTCTCTCTCTCTCACTCAAGAAAAGCACCGACTAATGGTTAAGCATGGAGTATCCATTTATTTTATAAGTGAATGAAGGAATAAAATTAAGGTCCGCTGATTAGAAAAAGATAGGAAAATGGCCTAAAACACTCAAACTAAATGGTTAAGGAAAACGTTAGTTACTATATGGCTGTCATGGAGCTCTTTCGTTATTCAGCTGCCTCAAGCACATTCAATCTTATCATCTAACTTGTTGTGGATTCTAAGAAAAATGTCCACAATGCCAACTGTTCACCTTTGTCTGTGACACACACTCGTGCTTCTTTAACATGAAGGCCCTTCTTTTCCTGTTCATCTTTTCAATTCGTTTATCTAGCACTTTTGAGGTCCTCCTCTACAATCCTAACTCTAATGAAATATACGTATTCTTTATTCTTTTCAGAAACCTATAAGACTTCATTCTTTCCACATTTCCAAACCATCTCAAAAAACTCAAATATACCACTTCACGTCTGCTAATCTTTTGCCACTTTTATAGAACTTTTCATGTCTAACCCTTTCAGTTTTTCTTACAGCCCATATACCAAGCGACCGATGTAATTGATCTCAGCAGCAGCGTCAACCTTGATTCTTTCATTCACATTCAACATCTGCACTTCCCTTTCAAAAAGCATTTTCGGCTAAAAGTTCTAAACTTTTTCTCTGGTTTATGCAGTTTCTCTTCAGTATGCATACTCACGAGTGTCTCATTTACAAACACTTCTTCAAGAATCATTTCGTTTTTCCACAATTTTGCGCATGTGTCATTTTCTTCCTCTGGCTTCTCAGGTGCGTCTATCCCTGAAGATATTAAATAGTCAATGCTCCCTTATGTCTAACCTTCTTTTATACCAAAAGATCCAGTTCCCATCCGTGTATTTTTAACACACACATCACGTGCATCAGGATAGCCTTCAGCCACTCGGCAACTTTTGAACTTTATGCATTTTTAACACGTTCTGCCTTTCTCCACTGTCGGCTCTGTCATAAGCTATTTCTGGCTAACATAAGGTACGTTATGCTTTTTTTTCCTTTATTTTGCAACGTCTCACATAATTATATCATAGAAAAATAAAAGTGAAAAGGCTTAGTCCACATTGCGTCTTCCTTATCTAAATTTACACCGTTCTGCCCTTATTATTATTACCTTATCAAAGTCTCCTTTCTGTCTTCTCTGTCACCTCAGATTTATATATTCAACACATAAAGTTGAGGTGACAGAGAAGATTGAAGGGAGATTTTGGTAAGGTAATAACAATAAGAGCAGAACAGTAGTAAGTTTAGATAAGGTAGAGAGAATGTGGCCCAAGCTTTTTTCTCTTTTCTTTTCTTTTTTTAACAGTTATGTGAGACACTTCAAAATAAAGGGGAAAAAAAGCAGTACGTACCTTATGTTCGCCAGAAAAAACTTATGACAGACGACAGAGAGGAAAAGCAGAACATGTTGAAAATGAACAAAGTTCAAAAGTTGCCGAGTGACTGAAGGCTATCGTGATGCACGTGATGCGTGTGTTAAAATATACGGACGGGAACTGGATCTTTGGTTATAAAAGAAGGTTAGACATAAGGGAGCATTGCGCCTCCTTTAGACTATTTAATATCTTTAGGGATGGACGGAACTGAGAAGCCAGAGGAAGAAAAATGACTCTTCTCTTCTCTCCCATTCCTTCGGAAGCTTTCTCCCATTTAGACATACCTTACCAATTCTGGTCAGACTCTCAGTCATCAGGGTGCTGTAGAGTATCAAAGCAGTCGACATTGAAGTCATTGAAACCCAAAGGAGAAACATAATAAGCGAAAGAAAGTAAAGAAATCCTCGCCATGGATTTGGACAACAGATTCATCCCTGTACTTATCAGTAAAAATCGTGAATTAACCTTCGTTTTGTAGATTACTCTGTTGCTGCAAAAAAGAAAAAGAAATCAAAAGTATGACTTTGATTCCTATCAATATATTCCACGTCGTGAAAAAGCGCCCTTTCTTCCAACTATTCTATGACTTAGGGATTAAAGGTCGTTTCTTGAAATGTCATTTTGGTGAGGAATCTTGTTTCTTGCAGTGTATCGTCGTTTTCTACATTCGTTAAAGACAAGTCATCCTGTAGTTTGTAGAATGAACGGTATAGACGGGAATTGATATTTCTGTCGTTTCGTTCAGTCAGCAGAAATAATTACGTATCTGTGCTCTGGATCAATGGATACTCTCTTATTCTGAGATCATAGAACGTTATCTAACATCCCCTTCCTTGTATTTCCCGCAGCCCAAGAGAGAAGTGATAGAAATGTATTTTCATATGTCCTCCAATTCTTGTTTCAAAGACCAACGATCGGCATCCTTAAGCCTATTCTTCTGGAGGAAAACATTAAGACGACAGGACCATTATTTTCGAGCAAATACTGCTGCTAAGATATCCGATGTTCACATTTCATGTGCACATTTATCTTCTGAGAGGAGAGAGAGAGAGAGAGAGAGAGAGAGAGAGAGACATGTTGAATTTTGTAATTAGGGGTGTAAGGTATCAGGTTCGCCCTCTCAATAAGTGACCATTTAACTCTTAGTCCCCGACAATGAAAAGTATTATTTTCTCCTGAATTAAATCGTCGGCGTTTCCACAAACCGTCGAATCGCACTTTTTGGGCAAAAAGAGTTGTTACTAGCACAAAAACATGCATGCTTTGATCTTTCATATCACAGACTTTCACAGACAGACAGACAGAGAGAGAGAGAGAGAGAGAGAGAGAGAGAGAGAGAGAGAGAGAGAGTCCTTGGACTGAGACAGATGTCCCCAAATGATCATTAGGAAAAAGTCCCGCTATGGCAGGGAATATGATATTTGTAGCTACATAATGGACATTTTTTCTGAATAAAACTTTTGCTTTTTTGGAAATTATGGTTTAGAGTAGCCACCTTGGTGCTGACTTCGTGAAAGCTGTACTGAAAGGCTTTACCTACCATCAGATGTATGCAGGATGTATACATGTATGTATAAATACAGATTGCGTAATTCAGGGGTTCTCAACCTTTTGTTCTTCTGTACCACCTGGGCATTTTTATAGATTCTCGTATACCCATGAAAATTGAGGATGAAAAAGAAAAGCAATGAGATTGGGATTGTGATATAATTTTATTATGAACTCTTCTTGTGTAGGTTGCATAAGAATATGAATTGTAATGAGGAAATTAAAACAAAAAATACATGACATTGTAGATGAACCATGATTGGCATGTCATATTCCTCATTGCATTTAGGGTGACTGGAAATCCATCGGTGACCATGTGACAAATTAAACCTATGAAAATAGCTTCTGCCATACACCGGTGAAAAAGGGAAAGATAAGGATCACACTTGAGCCGACGGATGTTTATCATCACTCTGATGTGAATATAGGGCGTGTTTGTTTTTTAAGCAACTGGGGGTCTTCTGATGTGAAAAGGAGCTCATCACTTCCCGCGATGAGAAAATAAACACGATTGGCTCTCTCACCCCCACCCCCCTTCCTGCTTTTGTGCTTTTGACTGATCTATCTCGATTTTGAGAGTATTTTCTTCCCGCGTGAGTCTAGTTTAATGGACATCCCCAGAATTCCTTTCACGAGGTAGAATTCAATGAAGGACAGGTCATCGTGAAGGCAAGGGGATATAGCTCGGCGTGGCGTGTTTATTATACTAGAAATAAACATGTAAGCAATCCACGACTTGGCAGTTTCGTTCGTATGTTGCAAACAGGAAACCCTTTTGATGGTTGCATAGAACTGAGGAACCTTTCAGTGTTTGTTGTAACGCTTCCTTCTTTAAAACTCAGTTGGAACATCGGGAAAGGGAAGTCACTTAGGTAAAAAAAACAATAAATAAATTGTAGGGTACCGAAGCTGAAACCTATGAATCCTTTAAGCCGAATACAATATTTACAGGTTCAAAAAACACGAGTCTAAAGATGACTGAAGTATTCATGAAATACAATTTTTTTCGGTTGGGAATTTCGTAAATTCTCTTTCGTTCTCTCGCTGATCCTCTTTATGTAACCGACGAACGCGTAAGCTGCATGAGCTGTTATATTTTTTGTAAATATCGTATGGATGTCTGCTTCTGCCAAAGATATTTATCTTTTAGATAGAGTGGTTAGTGGTGGTGGGTTTGTTTCCTAATTAGTATTAGTAGTCATGACTTGGACCTTCTATGGATGATCTCTTGTTTGTCAGTTTTTCAGTTCTTCGTTGGACGAGTGGTTTTCGCGCTCGGCTACTCATCCGTTGGTCCAAAGTTCGATTCACGACCCGGCCAACGCGGAATCAGAGGAATATATTTCTGGTGATAGAAATTCATTTCTCGATATAATATGGTTCGGATCCCAAAATAAGCTGTAGGTCCCTTTGCTAGGTGACCAATTGGTTCCTAGCCACGTTAAAAATATCTCATCCTTCGGGCCAGCCCTAGGAGAGCTGTTAATCAGCTCAGTGGTCTGGTCAAACTTAAGATATACTTAACTTGTCAGTTTTCCATAAATTGTATTTTAACAGACCTTTCACATTCTCAGTTGATCCCTGCCCAGAGCAACTAGAGTTGCTGAGCAACAGCACTTCAATATGCAGTAAATATGCTTCGCTGTAGAACTTCTCAGTTCCAGAGGTCCTTTATTCCTCCAACTGTCAGACTGTAGAACGATCCCCCTGGGGATGTCGTGCAACTGGAACTTCAAGTGTCCAAGCGAAGATGCAGTGAATAACTACCCTAATGTAATTCTCATTGCATTGTAATACATTTGTATCTATTTGTTAATTTATTAATTTTTTTTCCTAAATAAGTGGGGTCTCCCCTTTCTGTATTTCCCTTTACCGCGTCTGTCTGTCTTTCTAAAGAATACCAAATTCTTTGAAAGCTTGAATTTGAAGTCAGTGGCCCCTGTGGGCTTGTTCCATATGAACTGGATTCATCTTCATAATAATAATAATAATAATAGAACATCCAGCATACTCCTGTTAGCCAAAGTATCGTAATAAATTGCGTGCATGATTATTAGTAAATTATCGTAGAAGTGAGCGAAAGATAAGAAAGAAAAAACCCCGAGTGATTAGTTCCTCTCTCTCTCTCTCTCTCTCTCTCTCTCTCTCTCTCTCTCTCTCTCCTCTCTCTCTCTCCACAAACTTCTCTCATGTCTTCAAAGGTATACCGCCGAAGTTCGGAATTACGGTCAAGACGATGTGCGGTGATTGATTTCACGTAATCACTCTCGGTCCATTGTTATGCGTCTCCCCTACTTCTGGAAACAGTCCATCTCTTGCCTTTGATGGCAACAGGTGACTCTGTGGACCCTCCTTCGTGACTTCGTGACTGACAACTTCGATGTCGCAATACGGAATATTACTTGGCTTGGTCGGTACGCTTGAATAATGCAAGTGTCTACAAGCCCAGTTGCGTATTCTGGCGACTGGTTCAAGATTATTATTATTATTATTATTATTATTATTATTATTATTATTATTATTATGATTATTCATAATGCCCGTAAAAATACTCATGAGATGCTAAAAATCTATGGACTACCCTGGCATCAAGCGTTTGCAGAATAAACCAATCAAGAATTAAGAATAAATTTTAATCATTAATAACTAATGAGTGTGCAGTTGATTGAAAGTAAAACAACAAATAATATTGAAAGAAAGAAAATTTTGCTAAATCTTGACAAGGGGTGAATAATGCCAAATGTATTAAGGTCAGACTTCTTAAGTGCGTAAAGAATTAAAATTGAAGATAAGTTAAGGTGCGTAGATTTTTTCTTGGATTCATATATTTCCAAACCATATATACACTTACTCCACTTAATAATAATAATAATAATAATAATAATAATAATAATAATAATAATAATAATACTCTTCTCCAGCTTGCTGAAAGACAACTTACAATTTCCATAGCCACCATTATTACTGGGTCCCAGTGACAGTTAATCCTCTTATGATGTTGATACTATTTCTTTTCTCTTTCTCCACCTGTACCGCATTTTTCTTTTCTGTTCGATCATCGTATTCTTGAAGATCCTGTGTTATCGCGCAACTAAGATATTTCCCAACGTCAAAGAATAACCCTTGACATATTGTAGAACTACGAAGCAAAATGATTTACAGCGAATCCATCCAACAAATGATAAGATTTTCCGGTCATATAATCTATTAAGCATTAGACTTATAAAATATGTTGATTCGCATCATCCATAGCACGAGGACACTTGATCTGACTAAAATTATGGCTAAAATTATCCTTCAGCTTATATATATATATATATTATATATATATATATATATATATATATATATATATATATATATATATATATATATATATATATATATATATATATTATATATATATATATATATATAGATATATATATATATATATTATATATATGTGTGTGTGTATAGTGTGTGTGTATATATATATATATATATATATATATATATATATATATATATATATATACACGCTTGAATAAATTTGTTATGCACATCACAGTAACAATAGCCACAGTATTGAAGACACACAACTAATTACTCAGTTTAATTTCCAATCAACCAAAGCAGCATTGTGACCACCTAACAAAATCTGGAATCCGTACATTTTCCCAGTTTCTCTATTATGAAATATATAAATATAAACTTCTTCGAGTCTTCTTTTCTTCTTCCTTTTAGAGGGTCGTAAGCAGGACTTCCCGTTGTTTTCACCGGCCCATTTTCAGTTAATGGGACATAAACCCATTTACGGTCCCATATCGAAGCGTCCTAATGATGGTGCTTTGCTAAACCTTGAGTAACCATTACCATTCGGGTCGACGGTCTTGATTTAGTTCTCTGTTACGTCCTTATGTCATCGCAGAACTCTCTCTCTCTCTCTCTCTCTCTCTCTCTCTCTCTCTCTCTCTCTCTCTCTCTCTCTCTCTCTCTCTCTCTCTCTCCTGCAAACTGGTCAAAGGAATGCATTTTCTTGATAATTGAGAGTGCCTTTATTGACATAAACTGCTGTAAACTCTAAATCTGTTGTTAGTCGTCTGTTGTGGGTTGCAGGTAAGATTGATGAGAGCTAAATTGTATTCAGTCGTATCTTAATAAAAAGAAAGAGGGGTAAAACCATTTATCAGATATTCTGTGCATGTATTATGTAACACAGTGAATATCGTTATTACCTTTACCGTTAGTTCAGTGTAACTAACTGTATCTAGAAAGCATCTTAACGTTTTTCAGTTGTACCTAGAAAGTATATTCTAAATTTTCATTTATAAATGAAAAGTGTCTGCATTGTTTCGTCTGTGGAAAAAATATTTCCCACTTTTTCAACTGTAAGGTATTTTCCAGTTTTTAATTTTAAATAGAATGTGTCTTCCAGTTTTCTCTTGTAACTGGAAAATCCCTTAGAATTCACTTGTCTGTAACTGGAAAACACCCACCATTTCCCACAGATGTAACACATACACCACCCACTTCCAGTTCTTCCAGTTAAATATAAAAACCACTTTCAGGTCTTCAGCTGTAACTGGAAACCCTTTCCAGAGAGAGCAGCAATATTTATACTTGAATCGAAAGAAAATTTCATTCGTGTTTCTTGCAGCTACCTGTGTAATTGTTCGTTAGTCCGTAGACTAAAATAAAAGGTGTTTGTCGTCTAGTCTGGCTTTATATACGACGTCAAATATACGAGAGAAATCTGCTTCAAAATAACGAGACGAGGAAACACGTCACAGGACGCAGGCGCTGAATGATGCTGAAGGGGAAAAGTATTGAAATATGGATGTATTATCCGAGGGGAGTTCATTTTGCACTGCGGGGAGACTGTTATTTGTGCTAAGCGGATGTAAACAGGCGGTCAAAGGCCTCATAGATAATAAAAGATTCATCAAGGTGAACGTCGCTGGATAAGAGTTATTTTAAGGCCGGATATCCAACAACTGTTCCTACTGTTGGTATAGTTATTACAGGACTGTTGAATGGTAGATTTGTAGCGATTGGCCAGTATGTAACTCTCTCTCTGAATCTCTCTTCTCTCTCTCTCTCTCTCTCTCTCTCTCTCTCTCTCTCTCTCTCTAATATCTATATATATAATATAATATATATATATATATATATATTGTATATATTATATACACATATATATATATATTATATAGTATATAACTGTTTTAGAGAGAGAAGAGAGAGAGAGGAGAGAGAGAGAGAGAGAAAGAGAGAGGAAGAGAGGGAAATTCATACTGGCCATCGCTACAAATCTACCATTCAACAGTCCTGTAATAAACTATAGCCAACAGTAGGAACAGTTGTTGGATATCCGGCCTTAAAATAACTCTTATCCAGTGACGTTTCAACTTGATGAATCTTTTATCATCTAAGAGGCCTTTTGATCTCCTGTTTACATCCGCTTAGCACAAATAACAGTCTCCCCGCAGTGCAAAATGAACTCTCCTCGGATAATACATCCATATTTCAATACTTTTCCCCTTCAACATCATTCAGCGACTGCGTCCCTTGGCGTGTTTCCTCGTCTCGCTTTTTTTCCCGCCGACTATCGCTGTGAACATGACAGAAGCAGATTGCTCTCGGATATTTGACGTCGTATATAAAGCCAGACTAGACGACAAACACCTTTTATTTTAGTCTACGGACTAACGAACAATTACACACGTAGCCGCAAGAAACACGAATGAAATTTTCTTCGGATTCAAGGTATAATATTCGGATTGTTAGTATAAATATATATATATATTATATATATATTATATATATATATATATATATATATTATATATATATATATACATAATATAGAGTGGGTGGTTGTGTGTATTATTCCGCTTTTATGCACGGCAAAAGTGCAAGAAAATTATGCAACTACTCCGAAGCTTTACTTGTATAAATTTCTCTCTCTCTCTCTCTCTCTCTCTCTCTCTCTCTCTCTCTCTCTCTCTCTCTCTCTCTCTCTCTCTCAACAAATAAATCACCTGCCAACAAGAAAGGAAAAATACTTTAGACCTAGTATTTGTGAACGAGATGAATTATGTTAAAGAAATAATAGTTTATAATGCGAGTATTTCAGACCATAATGTCATAGAATTAACAGTTCATTCCAAAGCAAGTGAAAATAGAGATAAGCAAGAAATGAAAAAGTGGGAAGGATATGGAAAATACAACTTCTACAGTAAAAATATAAAATGGTCAGAAATTAATGAATAATTAAACAAAGATTGGGATAACATTTTCGTAAGTGATGACATAAGGATAAATACGGAGATATATATATATATTGGAGAAAATAGTGGAAAAATATATACCGAAGAAGAAAAGTAAACATCATTCATGCATAACCAAGAGACAGAAGGATCTTGTTCCAGAAAAATCAGAAAGTGGAAAAAAGGTCTTGCAAAAGAAAAAAATGCATGGAAAGTTATAGAACTAATAAGTAAGATAGAAAATGCAGAACAAAAAAAGATTATACAATCAAAAGAAAATGAAAAACGGGACTTGGAAGAAAAACCCTATTAAATATCAAGCAAAACCCCAACTATTATACTCATATGCGAAGAAGATGAATAAAAGAAGAATAGAAATAGGCCCTCTGAGAATTGAAGGGAGATTAACGAATGAAAAAAAGGAAATTTGCAACATACTGGCAGAACGATATAAAGAGAGAATTCACCCCTAGAATAGATAATGAAGATAATGATATAGAAGTAAGGAAGAAAATAGTGAATATTTAGCTGAACAAGAGAAATTAATGAAGCTGATATTGTGCAGGCAATTAATGAAATTAAAAATGGAGCTGCTGCAGGGCCGGATGGAGTCCCTGCTATTTTGTTAAAGAAAGTAGTTCATTCTATCGCAAAGCCACTTGCAATATTATTAAGACAAAGTGTAGATACAGGCAAGATTTATGATGAGCACACAATTAGCATATATCACCCCTACTTTCAAAAGTGGATCAAGACTAGAGGCAAGTAATTATAGGCCTGTGAGTCTAACATCACATATTAGAAAGTGTATGAAAGGGTAACAATGAAGAAAAATATTATGAAACATTTAATAAAAAATAATTTGTTTAATATAGGACAACACGGTTTCGTACCCGGAAAAAGTACACAAACCCAACTGTTAGTCCACCGTGAGAACATATTCAAAAATATGAAAAGCGGAAAATGAAACAGATGTGGTTTATCTAGACTTTGCAAAAGCTTTTGACAAAGTAGACCATAATATATTAGCAAAGAAAATTAGAAAACACAAATATCGTAGATAAAGTAGGAAGATGGTTAAAAGAATTTTTACACAACAGAAAACAGATAGTTATTGCAAACGATGAGAAATCGGATGAAACCAAGGTAATATCCGGTGTGCCACAAAGGTACGGTTGCAGCTGCAATATTGTTTGTTATTATGATTGAAGACATAGACAGTAATGTTAAGGATTCGGTAGTGAGTAGTTTCGCTGATGACACAAGAATAAGTAGAGAAATTACTTGTGATGAAGATAGGAACGCTCTACAAAAGAGACCTTAACAAAGTATATGATTGGGCAGAGGTAAATAGGATGGTATTTAACTCTGATAAATTTGAATCAATAAATTATGGAGACAGAGAAGGAAAGCTATATGCATATAGGGGATCTAATAATGAGACAATCACAAATAAGGAAGCAGTTAAAGACCTTGGTGTGATGATGAATAGGAACATGTTATGCATGATCAAATAGCAATTCTGTTGGCAAAATGTAAACAAAAGCAAAAATGGAATTGTTACGGCACCTTCAAAACAAGAAAAGCTGAACACATGATTATGCTTTATAAACATATGTTCTTGTGTCCACGTGAATATTGCAATATGATATGGTACCCACACTATCAAAAGGATATTGCACAAATAGAGAGTGTACAAAGGTCCTTTACAGCTAGAATAGAAGAAGTTAAGGACCTAGACTACTGGGAAAGACTACAATCCTTAAATTATATAGCCTAGAAAGGAGAAGAGAACGCTACATGATAATTCAGGCATGGGAAGCAGATAGAAGGAATAACAGAAAATAATCATGGAACTAAAAATATCAGAAAGAGCAAGCAGAGGTAGATTAATAGTGCCCAAAACTATACCAGGAAAAATAAGGAAAGCACACAGGACATTAATCCACTACGCACCAGCATCGATAATGCAGCGTCTATTCAATGCGTTGCCAGCTCATCTGAGGAATATATCAGGAGTGAGCGTAGATGTGTTTTAAGAATAAGCTCGACAAATATCTAAACTGCATCCCAGACCATCCAAGATTGGAAGATGCAAAAACAAAATATACCGGAAGATGTACTAGCAACTCTCTGGTAGACATTAGAGGCGCCTCACACTGAGGGACCTGGGGCAACCCGAACGAACTGTAAGGTGTAAGGTAAGGTGCTGGGTAAGGGAAACAAATCTATTAAAACTCTACGGTAAAGAATCGCCGCGTTTGAGTTACTATCTTTGTGGCACGTTTAGTCCTAAGCCTGCATCGAGACCGGTGGTAGGCCTGTTATTAGGCCTGCCGTGTAAATTAAAAGTTTTTATAAGGAAATTCTAACTTTAAATGAGTTCAGGCTAAACATATCCGGGCATTAAAAGTTATTGGAACATTTTCTTTTTACCTTATTTCATTTCTCCACTACGATTCTTTTGTTTTATCTCTGAAAAGTGTCCTACAAGTTAAGTTTTAATATTTCTGTATTCAACTTTCTTCAGAATTCATCTTTTCTTTAGTATTTTCCTCAATTATAAGTAAACACGTTATACACAGTAATTTTGTGGGTTTCTTTTTCTATTATTATTATTATTATTATTATGATGATGATGATGATGATGATGATGATGATGATGATGATACTAAGGCGTCTGGTGGATGATGTCTGGCAGCATGAAAATGCCACACAGAACCTTGAATTATTGCTGCCCAACAATCGTTTCGTTGGCACTGACGACCAATCAAACTTCAAGGTGTCGAATCGGTGCAGAAGATGGCTTCTTCTTTCGTCCTTCTTCGCACAGTATTTCACCGTATGATATACTCCTTTAAGGAGGCCCGTCCGATAGTCTACTGTATATTATGGAGTGCTGAGGAAGAATTTATTTCTGTAGAACATGGATCATGTCTGCATTTTCATTTCTAATTTCTCTTGGCTGGAGGTCGGCTTCAAGTTGTGTTATTCAGGCTCGACCCATGTCTGCTATGAAGGCCCCTCGGCAGATGTCGGAAGATTGATGGACTGGTGCATATGCTATGGTTTTATTACTGTTTTAATAAGTAGATAAGGGAGTCTCTCTCTCTCTCTCTCTCTCTCTCTCTCTCTCTCTCTCTCTCTCTCTCTCTCTCTCTCTCTCTCTCTCTCTCCGTTTAAAGTTAAATAAGTCACGCCACTTGTAAGCATTTCAGACAGAATCGCCAACATCTCTCTGCCCTTCTGTTTGACGGTTTCTTGAAAGCAATAATTTCGTTCATTTTCTCTCATATTTGTAGGCACAAAATCAGTCTTCATTTGAAACTTCCTGTAACGAACGTTTGGTTTACGTACCAGAAAATGATGAATGGTAAATTTTGTGACCGCATGAATGACCTCTGTAATGAAAAGGCTTTTCTTCATCATCGGATCATATGTGTATCTGTGTGTGTGTATATATATATATATATATATATATATATATATATATATATTATATATATATATATATATATATATCATTGTCATCATCACTATCATCATATTCATCGTCGTTTCCACCGTCATGGGACACAAAGGACCTCTGCGAAATTTCTCCATTCATGCCTCTCCTGCTGTATCTTCTACAGATATCCAGTCATCTCCAGTTTCATAGTTTTCATTGAAATAGGTCTGGGTCTTCCAACTTTTCCAGTGCCTGTAGGAGCCCAGCTGACACTATCGAATACATTTCTGACAGGAGTTGTTCATGGACATGTCTAAGCCATCTTCCTCTCCTTTTCACAGTTATTTCATCGTCTTCGTAAGGAATTTCTGTAATTTGGCGTAGTGAGGAAAATTGAGAAATATATATTTGATTATACCTTTCTCTATATACGCATGTACAGGTTGTATGGTTATAATTCTGTAGTTTGTTCTTCATGGTGTGAATTGTAGTGTTCTCCCCTACGTAGGGAGAGCTCCCAGGGTCGACTACTGGACGATAAACCCTTTGTTGACCTAAGCAGTGAACCGGGTACCTGGCATTTAAACGATTGTCGTATTCTCTATCTGGACAATAAAGGAATTGACCTCGTAGCATCCCTCAGAAAACTGGATGACTAAACCTTTTCAGGAACCACACCTTCTTTCCGGCTTTGATAGTGTCAAACATAGACTTCGCTCGTTAGTGTAATATTTGCATCGGATTTGCCCTTACAGAATTGAAAAATATTCCCAAAACTTAAGATTTGAAGTATACATTTTTATTTATAACTTTAATTATTATTATTATTTTGGAAGAAGATCCTGTTTTAAACAAACTTTCATGAATAAAATAGCAAAATTCAGCGAATTATTCTTCTATGTATCAGAAAAATAGAAAAGATGATATATAAGATTAATTCGCTGAATTCTGCCATATTATTATTATTATTATTATTATTATTAGTATTATTATTATTATTATTATTATTATTATTATTATTATTATTCAGTGATGGCCCCTATTCATATGGAACAAACCCACAGGGACCATTGACCAGAAATTCAAGCTTCCAAAGAGTATGGTGTTCATTAGGAAGCTGTGAGAGGAGGTAAAGGGAAATACAGAAAGAAAGAGAACTCGCTTGTTAAAAAAGAAAAAATAAATAGATAAAAACTTATTCAATAAAATAACGCAGAAAACATCTTTGTTTTATTGTCAGTGTCACTTTTTTTTTCTGACAACAAGAAATGGCGCTCAGCGGTATTAGCCCCTGGAAAGAGAGTCATTTATATGAGGCAGTTTTCCATTTCTCTCTCCTGAGTATCTTGGCAGGACAGTTATGCTCTCCCTTGCTCATGAGATCCTCTAGACGCCTGGCCGCAAATTGTGCTGTGTAAGGAAGGACGTTTTATTTCGTTGTCTCTCTCTCTCTCTCTCTCTCTCTCTCTCTCTCTCTCTCTCTCTCTCTCTCTCTCTCTCACTTTTGCCCCTTCAGTATAAAGAAATGAGGTGGTTGTCTTTAGTTGTCATTTGTTTTCGTGCGTGTGGGTGTGCGTGTGTGTGTGTGTGTGTCTTGTGTGTAGTAGTAGTAGTATAGTAGTAGTAGTAGTAGTAGTAGTAGTAGTAGCAGCAGCAATCGTAGTAAAAGAAAAACGACATTTTTATCGTCTTGGTCGACTCTCTCTCTCTCTCTCTCTCTCTCTCTCTCTCTCTCTCTCTCTCTCTCTGATGAATGCCCATTTTGCTGGACCGCCTGCACAATGGAATGTCCTGTTTTATTTCTGGCAGATGTCCTGGTGTTGGTTAGAAGAGTTTTTATAGATCTTTTTTTTCTTTCTTTACGTCTGTTTTTGCAGCCGTTTATTTAAATTTATCCCTGCAGTTTTTGGGTTATTCACCTTATATTTTCTATTTTATGTTCATTAAATCTATAGTAAATTTGTAGTTTATACGTGCGGATATTTGATTGTTTTTAAGGATTTTTGAAAAGTATTTTTTTAAATGTTTCGCCCATTCTTAAATTCTTATGGTTAAACATCTCGGTAATTGCTGAAGGCTGCAGTTTGTTGATAAGGACAACAATCTGTAGGACTCCCTTGATTCCGCCCCGTAGGTGTTATTGCTGTCAGTGCCGGCAGTGTACCTCATATGGTACGATGTAGGCATTACTTAACGTTCTTTGCAACGTTTCTCCGGCCCCAAGCTGCAACCCCTTTCATTTCTTTTACTGTACCTATGTTCATATTCTCTTTCATCGTAATTACTTTTTACCCTCTGAGCAATTGTTTCTTAATGCAAGTATGAGGTTTCATCCTGTTACACTTTTCAACCCTTTCTACTCTCAATTTCCTTTTCAGTGCTGAGTGACCTCATAGATCCTAGCGCTTGGCCTTTGGCCAAAATTAATCATCTATCCTGTTTTATCCATTTATTTCATTTATTTATATTAATAAAAGGCAGCCAGGCTTGATAGGACTTTAGTTCCTCACTGGACGGGGACGGGTAGGTTCCGTGCTCGACTATCAATCTGGTAGGCCGATTTCGTTTGTTGCGGCCGGGCAGTGAGGAATCAGAGGAATTTATTTCTCGATATAATGTGGTTTGAATCCCACAATAAGCTGTAAGTCCCTTTACTAAGAAACTAATTGGTTCCTAACCACGTAAAAAAAACCTAATCCTTCGGGCCAGCCCTATGACAGCTGTAAATCAGCTCAGTGGTCTGGTAAAACTAAGATATACTTAAATTTTAATAAGACTGAAACAAAGTGACAGCGTTCTTCATTGTAAAGAAAACTTATAATTAAGTAAATGTTACTTACGACTAGATGTACTAAGGTAATGTGCGTGTTTAGCAAAAAACAAAACAAACAAAAACAAAAAAAAAGGCCACCCAAAACCTTTTGCTCACGAGATGCCATTTTATGTAATTAATCCCAGATAAGAGTAAATCATTGACAAGGCGTGATCCGACCTCCAGCACAAGTTGTAAACATTATATTCCTAAACCAACATAAATTAAAATATTCTAAAGTCTACGGTCGAATAGAGCTTTGTTTCACCAACGAAAATTGAAATAAATACGCTATAATTTATCAGAAAAAAAAATTGTCTCTACTGTTTAACATGCATATTATTTATTTTTTGCATTTTCATTCTAATAAGCATATCATAAATATCCTATCCTACAATTTCTTTACCTTTAACTCAACGCAAAACACCTGTTTCTGACCTTTTTAGGCTCTTCCATAGACCTTTCTTATCCCCAACACGAACAACAGCAACAAAAAAGTAGTTTGTAGGTTTACTCCCAAAGAAGTTAATAAAAAGAAAGTGTGCCAGAATAAAACCCAAAGTAAGGTTATTATAAACCAAGGATTTGGAAGACCAATATACAGAGGCTATGGCAGAACCAAGAATCGATGAACAAAGGTAATTTGGTCATTCTCTTGCCAGATTAATGAGCTGTCGTGAACACCGATGCAAACACTTCAGTCTGTCAACCAAAGCTGAGTTGAAAGAATAGTATGTCGAATCCTCCCAACAACCCAAAAATAAAAGAGGCCTTGCTTTGCGGTGTATCTTCAAAGAGGTAAAGAACTCATCTGAAATGTATCTTATATATACACGAACCAGAATTCAGCCATAATTTGGAGGTACAATAAGGCTCGCAAATTGGTGAATTTTACCTCTCGGTCTCACGCGACTGACATTGGAAACAGTGATAACTCGTCCTCCTCCTCGTACGACGATTCTCTTCTCTCCCGATCAGGGCAAAAATCCATCGGATTTCAACGAACTCTGCGATAATTGTCCCTTTTTTATTATTATATTAATAGTCGATTATTATTATTATTGAAGGGTTTAGGCAGCACCTCAGTAGGGATAACTGCAGTTAAAGAATTTGTATTTGTGAGATCAGTGAAGGGTGATAGTAGGGAGTTTCTGGGAAGAAGTCATCAAGCATACATCGTGTGAACTGGTGCTGTCTGCAACTCTCTTAGCTTTTATTATCAAATAAGAGAAGAATATCTCTGTACCGTAAAGTGTCATAAATACGGCCGTTGTTAATTTTCTGTGCATTTTCTGTTTGTAAGTGCCCGTATTTTTAACATTCCCACGTTGTTGTAAATGAGAGTGGAGAATTTTTTCAACTGAAGCTGACAATTTACCGTTTTAATTGCCTGTTTACGTTTTTATTTACTTGTTTTCTATTGTAGCTATTTGCAGTTACCATCGACAAGAACTGTTTCATTTATCGCAATGATTTCTAGGGTCGCTTTCAATCTCGAGTTGATGAAATTCACAAAGACTGGAGAGACGAAAATACATCGTTCTATCATCTTCCACTCTTAACCCTCATTCTATTCCTGGCCGAGAATCGGTAAACTTCTTGAGAAAGCAGGAGAGGAAACCTAAATATAGAAGCAGCATAAGTGATAAAACTTTCTCCCCTCTCGTAACAACATTCATAACGGTGAACACACACACACACACACACACACACACACACACACACAGTCGTTAAGCTAAATCAACAACTTTGTATTCCTTCACCTGCCGTCGTAACATCGACCAATGCCGGCATTTAGTGGCGAGCGAAAGTGGTTTTACCTGGCCCCCCTACATTAACTTTTACCAGGCATTAGGGTGCGGGCCTGACCGGAATGCGTAGCGCGTCTTGGGGTCTGGCTCACCTGTGTGACGAAAATGGATTTTTTCCCCTCGTTGGAATCGTCGCAAATGAATTACATTGTAGGGGGGGGGGGAGTGGTTGTTCAAATCATTGTATTTTCTCAAAACACGAATTGAAAGATTATCGAATTTTAGCATCAGTTATATACAAGAAAAGAAATATGATGATAGCGCCAGTGAGGGGAACAAAAGGAAGCGAGTGAAAGGAAATCCTTCAAGTCTGGCGAAATATATTAAACATTGTTAGATGTAAAATACAATAGTATGTCGGTTAGGTCTTGATGCCCTTAGAGTATTTTGACAGAAAACTTCGTCACATATTCCTTTTGATTGTGTATATTTGCCAAATAAACCAGAAATATCAAGAGCCAAATTAGAATCCTGAAGTGGGTAATTTTGTGTTCTCTGTATACTGAGTACATAGAAGTACAGAAGTGGGTACAGGGCTCTTGAGTTTAGATGTTGGGAGGGGGAGGGTGGTTGGGGGAATTAAGGCCGAGCTGGAGGTATAGCAGCCCCAGGTCACGGCGACGTAGATACATGAAAGGTGAAACGCTAACCACAAGGGATGAGGGCGCTAATCCCACCTTACGTAAACATGAAGCTTCTAAAGAGATTACCTGTTTATTGCCTTATCTGCTCCACTGCATGATCAATTTTTTTAAGGCCTCAGCTTCAAATTCTCGTCTTTTCTTCTGCGTTTTCTTCGTTTTCTTCGTTTTCTACTCTTTTTCTTGCACCTTCAGCCTTTGGCTAGTAAAGTAAAGGCACTTAGGTTGATCTGCCTGTTAGCATTTTCTTAGAAAATTATTTTAGCTCAGAATGTGTTGACAGCAGCTCATACGTAAAGCTTTAACCTCGTTTAGTTAGGTTGTCTTACTCTGCCTGGAGGATCGTTGTCACACTGTTCATTTCTGTCGTCATTCTGAATGCCAATTCAGTCTTCATTTTCCCTTTAATCAGGGCTCGTAATTAAAGGGAAAATAAGCCAAATTAACGATATTCTCGACTTTTAGTTTGGGTATACAAAAGCTTCAGACCTCAGTCATTAACAAATTGACTGGATTCTCTCTCTCTCTCTCTCTCTCTCTCTCTCTCTCTCTCTCTCTCTCTCTCTCTCTCTCTCTCTCTCTTCACTAGAAAAATTTGTTGCCCTTAATTTAGTTCGACTTTACAGAAGCAGGTCCCCAGCCATAGTCTCTCTCTCTCTCTCTCTCTCTCTCTCTCTCTCTCTCTTCTCTCTCTCTGTATGTGTGCTTTACTGCTTCTCGAGAAAAATTTGTTGCTGTCAGTTCGAATTAACAGAAACAGGCCACCAATCATAGCCTCTCTCTCTCTCTCTCTCTCTCTCTCTCCCCCTCACTTTCTCTTCTCCAATCTTCTCTCTTCGCTCTCTCTTCTCTTTCACTTTCTAGAAAAATTTATTGCCCTTATTTTAGTTCGACTTTACAGAAGCAAGCCCCCAGTCATGGCCTCTCTCTCTCTCTCTCTCTCTCTCTCTCTCTCTCTCGCTTCCTCTTCCTCCTCTCTCTCTCCTCTCCTCTCTCTCTGTGTATGAGACGAAGGCAAGAATTCAAATGAAAGGAGAACCCAAAAGGTTGCTCTCAGGGTGAGTAGAGGGTCTTCCCCTTTCAGCTGAGAGAGAGTTGTTTGAAAAGCATCTGGAAGGGGTCGTCTCTTCCCCTTCTTCTTCTTCTGGTCCTTCTCTTTTGAAAAGTGTTGTTTTGTTTGGCAAAAGGCAGGAAATCTCTCCCTTTTTTTTTTCTGGCCTTAGGTTTATTTCGTTAGAGACAGGGGACTCCTCTTATTTTAGGATTCGTAGATCACTATGTAAGCCAAGCAGAGGTAATAATGGCTTCCTTCCCTGTTTGCTTGCTTTAGCTGTCATCGCTGTTTGTTAAGGGTAAATTACTTATCGATTATATTAACTTGAAGCTGGGTAATCATTTGGGAGTGACGTATTTGGGTGGCTGTTTCTTCCAATTGGGAATTCTCTTCCTGACTCTATTTTTCCTTCAATAGACAGAAGGTCCGTCGTTTCCTTCGTGGTTAACCCCCGCATTTCATTCCTTTTTTTTGTTTTCCTATTTTCTTCCGACGTGAGCTAGAAAAAGGATTGTGCTTGTCCGCTCCATTGGCATATGTTTAGAAATGAGAAGATAGATCATTCTCAATCTCAGACTATTGATTCAGAAGTCAAAACTCGAGAGTCAGAATATTATGACTAGATTTGCGTTTACTATTAAGAACTGCTCTTGACATACAACTCTGCATTTGTTGGAAGAAATAATTGCCTAACCATTGAAGTCTCGACACTCGAGGGCCAATTAGTGTTGTTCCAAATCCATTCATGCCATTTTCACCAACACGTAGGTTTCCCCAGTAATATTCGGTTTGATGTAATGGTTTCACAGAGTACACTTCCCGTTAACAAGGATGCGCTACTCAGTCGTTTACTTTACTGGTAATCATTTGTGACACCATTGACGTTCTATAAGTTTGATGTAGGTTTCAATAGCTCTTAGGCTTATTACCAATGTAGTTACCCCTCCTTGTTCATATGGACTTTGAACTTTTAATTACTCTCTCTCTCTCTCTCTCTCTCTCTCTCTCTCTCTCTCTCTCTCTCTTACATTTATTTTAATTGTCCGGTAACCTACCATTAGTCGTCCTGGTACTCTTTAATTCTGAGCTTATGTCTGATATCTTTTTTTTCTACTTTTCTATTTTTACGAAGAGAAAGGAAAGCGGATAAGTAAGGAACACATGAAAATATGGTATAGAATATTATCGTTACTTTCCTCCATTGAAGAGAACGGTTACCTTAACAAGGTTGTGTTGCCTTACCGGGGTCTAGAGCATCAGGGTAATTCATGGAAGGGAAGAGATCGATAAGGAATGGTTCTCACCCTGCATTTTTGTCGTCTGTGTACTATACCTGTTTTCAGGACGCGTTCTCTTCGCTCAATTCATTCAAGATCATTTTAGCTTCCTGCGAATTTCCTAGAAAGTGGCTTCGCCTGCATCAGCTCTTCAGATTCCTTTCAGGTGACTGAACAGTTTTGCCATTTCGTTTACCCCCTAGGCATTATTTAATGTTCTTTGCAGCGCCCCTTCGGCCCTTAGCGGCAATCCTTTTCTTTCCTTTTCCTATACCTCCATTCATATTCGTTCTTTCATCTTACTTTTCGTCCTCGTATAAAAAATTTTATTGTAGCGCAACTGCTATATTTCCCGCCTGTTACACCTTCAAACCTTTTCATCTCAGTTTTCCTTTCTGCACTGAGTGACCTCGCAGGTCTCAGCGCTTGGGCCTTCGGCCTAAATCGTATCTTCTATTTGATTCTGTTCTATTTCGTCTAATAGTCGTTGATTTGTGTACATGTTTTCTTATAGGCGCCTCTAACGTTCTAAGCATTCCAGGTATTTTTGAATCGATAAACTAGAATTATAGGGCGTATTTGGAATACCTCCTCAATATACAAGGTCTTCTACCTGTGAGCCATGGGATGAAATAAAAGTATATTATATTTTCTTTTATCCGGACCTATAATTATAAATAAACAGTGTATGAAAAAATATGGCAATAAATATATTTTCTTTTCCTTATTCTATTCCATTAATTGCTCACGAGTTAATTTTTAGATCATAAAAATGGTCATGAAAAGATTCTGAGCATATTTGTATATTGGTCATGAAAAGATTCTGAGCATATTTCTATATTGAATTTATGAAAACTTATATTTTGAATATTGAATTTATGGAAACCTATATTTTGAATTTATGATAATATGTAATAAAATTCCAGTACCAGGAACTATACGTTTTATTTTGGACTTATATATTCTTATTCTAAATCTGAAGTAGTGGGCCATGGGTATTTGGAGATATCAAAAGTAGGCCATGACCTCAAAAATGTTGAAGACCACTGCGACAGTGCAGCAAAATGGAATTTTCAGAAATCCAGATTAGCAAGACTCGTATTTTCCTTATGGTATCTTAGTTGTTTGGTTGAGATGAGGCTGTGCCAGCAAGACCCTGTGCCCCAAGGGTTCCCCTAAATTTGATAGAGAGTTGACGGGGATAAGAGGCTTATTGTGGACCGACAGCCCCGTAGGGGGCTAGTGCCATCAGTCACCTCATGCGGTGCACTGTAGGATTGCTTAAGGTTCTTTGCAGCGTCCCTTCGTCCCCTAGCTGCAACCCTTTTCATTCTTTTTACTGAACCTCCGTTCATATCTTTCTCTCTCTCCTTACTTTCCACCCTCTCCTGACAACTGATTCGTAGTGCAGCTATGAGGTTTTCCTCCTGTTACACCTTACGAACTTTTTACTGTCAGTTTCGGCCCTGAATGACCTCGTAGGCCCTAGCGCTTAGTCCTTGGCCTACATTTTCGCAGCACTCAAACCACAAGTGGATATTCGCCGAAGAAGAGCTTTCAAGTTGGGGACAAAATGGAACTTTTTAAAAAAAATCCAGTTAGAGATTTCATAGGCAAAGGAGACCTTCTTCACCTCTGGAAAAAGACCCAAGGAAAGGATTTTTGTTTTTGCTTTGTTTTTGTTCTCTACACGAGGAAGACGTGAGATGTTAGAGAAAGAATGAGGCATGCAGCTCAAGTGCATGATAGTGACAGCTTTCCACTGGGGAGCCTAGTTTTCAAATAGGTGGGAGAGGCTGAGGAAACAATCGTTATCAACAGGAGGTAGACGGTTAAGGGGGGAGGGGATGAAAGAGAGGAGAATGCCTCTGGAGAAGGAAGAGAGAGAGAGAGAGAGAGAGAGAGAGAGAGAGAGAGAGAGAGAAGAGAGGTTGCAGTGAAGTCAATAAATGTTTATCGATGTAAGCGGTATCAGCCCAGTCAAAATGAAAATAATATAATTGAAGGGGCACGAAGAAAGAGAGAAAGAGAGAGAGAGAGAGATATTGGCAAATGGAAAAGGAATAGAAAGTTATCACGAGAGGGAGAGATACGACTACGGTTTAGTCAGTAACTTTATAATCGTGTAAACTTGAGTATAAAAGAAGAAGGAGATAGAAATATATATACTGGCGAAGGAAGGACTGGCAGATTCAGTAAATAAAATGCATAATATCGGTTTACCTTTCAGCAACCAGTCAAATATGAAAAGGAAAAATAAAAAATTCACAGAGAGCAATAGAGAGTCAAGAGTGCAAACAATCACAGTTGAGGTGGATGAAATTTTAACCCCTATGAATATCCACTGAGAACAGCAGGCAACTCAGGAGCAAAGGTCAACATAAGAACTACATAAATGATTGCACTTCAGAATTTCAATCCTAATAACGGAGACGGGTCCATTTTTAAAGTGAGGATCATCTTTCGAAGCAGTTCCCTGTATCTGATAACAATGTAGCTATTTTTGACCAATTACCAGCTCTTGAATCATTCTTTAACCTGTGACCGTAAGTTGTGTATGATGTTAAAAAGGACGTTCATCCATGCGCCCCCTCGCTCAGTATGTTTCGAGATGGTTTGGTCACGTGGGGAGAAAAAGAGGTCGGTAGGCTGGAGGTAATTGTGTAATTTAGAATTGTTGGGAGGAAGGACCTTGTAGGAGCTGAGCAGAGGGACTGAAAGAGGCAACGAAGTACCTTAAAATCGAGAAAACAGCTGATTACGTACATGATAGAGGTGAATGACGCAATGTTTATGGGATGTTCAAAGCGCTGCGGATGAGTCTCCTGTGTAGTTGCACGAAGCCGCTGATTTTGTGGTTCTCGGCAAAGGAGGGTTATCCTTAAGTGAATAGTGACCAATGCTTCTTTTTTTTCAATACACTCAGCCTTATTAGAGGGAATGGCACAGCTGGTAGCAGAGTTCTGGGCTCGAAGTCGATCCAGCTGTGAATGGGCGGTACCACCTTCAGCAGGGCGGCTAAGAAATTACATGGGGCCAGGAAATTCATTCCAAAAGACTTGCCGAGAACCGAAGGGTTAACCACGGCTGCTACCATGATCCTTGATGGAATAAGTGTTATATAAAAAAAAACTACCTGCACTGACGAATATCTGTGCAGGATAATCATGCCATAGCAGTGACTGCATGCAACATTTTGATGTTAGTACATACAAGCATACGCAATCTTTTATATATATGTGTGTGTGTGTATTTGTCCAATGTAGCATGAAGGAACACGTACTTGAGAATATCCTTAAATTCACGGTAGAAAGGTAAGTGAAACAGGGACTTGGAACATGTACTTTCGTAAAATATACGAAAGTACCTATTCCAAGAACAAGTACTTTCGTAAAATATACGAAAGTACCTATTCCAAGTCCCATGTTTCACTTATCTTTCTACCGTGAATTTAAGTATGTATGTTTGTGTATGGCTAGATGGGGTGAGAAAAGAAGTGATAGCGTTAGTTTATCACATTAGCACAACCCCTTGGACAATAAAACGGGATAGTGTTCGCTGGGCTCCGTAAACACCAGAAGAGTTGGAGGACCCAGACCTAGTTATATGAGAACTTTGAAATGAAAAGCTGGAGCACCGAAATGTTGCGTGTTGTGTTGCCTTTACTTTGACATGTTCATTGTACACACGCAGTCAGTTGAAATTTACCCGCCATACCTGTAGTCATCTCCCATTACCGTTCTGTCATACATACAACAATAGTTTGTCATGTTATGTGTGATGTAGTGAATGGAAAAGGAGCCTAAATTGGGGTCGTTTTGTGAGACATCTTGAAGTTAAATCGTTTTCTTTTCTCTGTAGGGGATTTTTTTTATATCGAAATATTATGGTCTGATGCGTCACGTATTTTAGCATTTTTTTTTCTTGGTTTTGGTTTATATTCCCTCATTTGTCTGCATCGCATTACAGGGCAGGTAGACGCCTCCCGCGGATGACAGTGATAAAGGCTGCTATTTGTCCGTTTTCATTGTCATTACCTGTTTTCCCAGTTCCTATCCACCCCATTTTTGGTGAGGATGAACCCAATTTTTAATTCATCAGGCCTGGGTTCAATAAGGACACTTCGTTTCCGCTACCTCAGCCATAGCGTTGATGAGAAAATAAGGAACAAGTTTTTATATCGCTTATAGTGCCAGTAACTCTAAGTCCTAGGGTTGCAAGTTTAGATTAACTCCATTTGTACTTGCCATTTTTTATCCCAAACATACGTTTTTTATTTTCCTTTTTTTTTAGTTCATTACTTTTTAGCTGCCTTTCATTCTCAATATTTTTTTAAAGTTTTTCTTAACGTTCTTATTTCTATAATGACGCTTGTAATTTTACCATCACCTCAACAGTTTTATGAAGACTTTTGACATTGATGTATAAAGTATCTCTCCTCATGGCCATCAACAATCAACAGATCATAAATAAAAAATTAATTGCGTTGAGGTATATAATACTAATAGCTAATACTCAAGATTATGGATGAGCCTGTTACCTATTTAATAACGTGGGACTTTAGCCTTTTTGTGATTTTATTAGTATGATTTGTTTTTTACACTCTTCCTTTGTTTTCATCAAAATTCTGTCAATGGGCCTCTTTTAGCGTGTATTTTCTTGTTTCCAATAACCTCTCTTCATTCAAGGAGCGTACAAGTCAGTTCTTTTTGGGATTAAATGCCAATTAATATATTTTCTTAAAATATGGACTTAACTTACCTCTTTTGTAAAAGAAAAATGAGACGAGAGATTTTTAGACGAGCAGAACAGCTCACAATTGCTCAAAATAACGGAGTTAAATTTTAGTATAATACTTTGCTTTATCCTGAATTAATCATACGCTTCGCCTGTTACAAGAGGAAATAAGACCAAGGACTAAAACGAGTAACTGCAGTGTGGAAGGGTTACCCTAATAAGATTTTAATGGTTCCTGTTTAATCTTTCCTGTTCATTCTTTCATATTTTTACCAGAGGAAATAATAGTAAAAACCTAAGGGTCCTCCGCTAGCACTCTAGCCTCATCATAAAGTGAGATCTCCTTTACCATAAGTAAACACCTCTTTCGTCTCCAGTAACAACTGCATCACTGGGCATCGTTATCTTGTGGCGATTATGCTTCCAGAGAAATTTCGAAATCCCGTGTGGCAGAACCGAACGCAGAGTCACACTCCAGGTTTTTTTTTTTTTTTTTTTTTTTTAAACATCCAGTATGGCTTGCTTTAATGTTCATCGCTATTCAGGTTTGAATTCCATCGCTTTTTTTCCCTGTGAACGGCCGTGTTCGAGTTGGACCTTGATGAGTGGTGCTTTTCTTTTCCACTCCGATTCTGTTCCCAGGAGCTTTTCGTTTATAGAGCAAGATTTCCTCCAATACTGAGACGTTCCTCTCTCTCTCTCTCTCTCTCTCTCTCTCTCTCTCTCTCTCTCTCTCTCTCTCCTTTGAAAGGAAAAGCTTCCTTGAATCTGCACCATTCTGCTTGTGCAGAGCGAAACTACCTGTTGCTTGTATTCTGACCTCCTCCTCTCTCTCTCTCTCTCTCTCTCTCTCTCTCTCTCTCTCTCTCTCTCTCTCTTTCTGTTACTAAATTGGTGCACAAACGTTAACAGAAACGAAACGTTCCGCTTTGTCCTCATGCTGTTTAACGATGACTTTTAAACTCAAATCAAAGACAAAGTTTTATTTCCGATTTTCTTTAAGACCCATTTGACCTGATTATCAATATTTTGTTCACTCACAAACCAATTACGACAGAAAAAAAAGCAATCCTCAATACCAGCCAAGCACAGGAGACATTAACCATTTAAAAACGAACTTAGGAAAAAGCTTGCATTTTTAAAACTCGTCCGGAGAACCAAGGAGACCCTGAGAAGGAGGAGGAGGCAATTACAGCCGATGGAATCATTCGATTCAGGAAATAAAAGTAAACTGACAACCGATGATGTCAACAGTGGAAATTTAATTGGATTCCGATTGCCGGCTTTCCTTTTGGGTTTTATGCTTTTTATTTTGCAGGGGCGTTGGACGGGGCGGGTGAAGGGAGTTTTATGACATTCATTTTTCATTGTACTATGAGAAGGGACTGCAAGGCATGATAAAGGTTCTTTTGGTTTTTTTTTATTTACGTGTATTATTATAGTGTTTGTCATCGTTAATTTTTCTGGTATACAGCGGGAAAACAAGAATTGGATTCGCTGCTTTTTCATCCTCGATTCCACTTGATCGTCTTATCATAAAAACTCATGACCAATATTCTGATATAAAGAAAGAAAATTTCAAGTTATGACGAAAAAATAGAAAAATTAAAAGAAAGGGGAAAGATGAGGCAATCACAAGAGAATAAAATAATCATTACTATTATTCGGTGATTTTCTTTAACGCCTTCGATATATGGGTTCCATCTTTACCTCTCCTCCCGGGGATAGGGATGGAAAGAGGAAAAGAAAAACCGGAGTAGATAGGGAACGAGAACGGCGGGGACAACAGATGGACAGATGAGAGATATGAGGAGAGGGGAGGGGGGTTGGGGATTTTCGGGGGGTGGGATAGGGAGGGGAGCGAGAATCTACACAAGATCAAAGACGATTCAGTCGAAGGAGCGGCTGTATAGGGACGAAATGACCAGGAATTCGTTAATTAGGGGATGATCAGTCGACGAGAGGACAGGTAGAAGGTGCGCGATGATGAGATTTCCCCTTTTTTTGTGAGAGAGAGAGAGAGAGAGAGAGAGAGAGAGAGAGAGAGTGAGTGAGTGAGTGAGTTTGCATTAGATGGGTAAATGGTGTTTGTGGAAAGATAACTATTGGAACGAATTTTTTTTATGATGTCTAGTGTCGCATTTTTTTTTTTTTTTCGTGGAAGGGTCCTTTTGGTATTATAAATATTCCATTTGCATATATTTCTTTCAGTGAACTTATATATATGAATGCTTAATTCGTCTTCTCTCTTTAGTCAATGGCAGTAATGAATCTCAAGATAGAGTTTAATTTTTGAAGATCTGTGAGTTAAGGCTGAATATCCAGAGTGTCAGCTCGACTAATGCTGAGCTGCCTTGTAGAATTAAAATCTCTATTTCCACTAGACTTTACGAGCCTTATTAGCCTGAGGTAGATCATCAAAGGTTTTACTCAAGATCTGGACTTACATGATCAAATGAACTCTGGCTCGGATGTTATACATCTATAAACATATAGTATTTCATCTTTTTTTTTATATCTATTGGCATCACTTCGTTAATTTTCGCTTCGGGGATCGGAGAAGTTGCTTTTGAGTCAAACAGCGACGGGGAGAAATTGTTTTTGAGTCAAACAGCGACAGGGAGAATTTGTTTATGAGTCAGACAGCAAAGGGGAGAAATTGTTTTTGAGTCAAACAGCGACGGGGAGAAATTGCTTTTGAGTCAGACAGCAAAAGGGAGAAATTATTTTTGAGTCAAACAGCGACGGAGAGAAATTGTTTTTGAGTCAAACCGCGACGGAGAGAAATTGTTTTTGAATCAAACAGCGACGGAGAGAAATTGTTTATGAATCAAACAGCGAAGGGGAGAAGTTGTTTTGAGTCAAACAGCGAAGGGGAGAAATTGTTTTTGAGTCAAACAGCGATGGGGAGAAATTGTTTTTTAGTCAAACAGCGACGGAGAGAAATTGTTTATGAGTCAAACAGCAACGGAGAGAAATTGATTTTGTGTCAAACAGCGACAGAGAGAAATTGTTTTTGAGTCAAACGGTGACGGAGAGAAATTGTTTTTCTGTCAAACAGCAACGGAGGGAAATTGTTTTTAAGTCAAACAACAATGGGGAGAAATTGTCTGTGAGTCAGAAAGCGACAGAGAGAAATTGTTTTCGAGTCAAACAGTGACGGGGAGAAATTGTTTTTGAGTCAAACAGCGACGGGGAGAAATTGTTTTTGAGTCAGACAGCGACGGTGAGAAATTGTTTTTGAGTCAGACAGCGACGGAGAGAAATTGTTTTTGAGTCAGACAGCGACGGGGAAAAATTGTTTTTGAGTCAGATAGCGACGGAGAGAAATTGTTTTTGAGTCAGACAGCGACAGAGAGAAATTGTTTTTGAGTCAGACAGTGACGGAGAGAATTTGTTTTTGAGTCAGACAGCGAAGGGGAGAAATTGTTTTTGAGTCAGACAGCCATGAAGGGAAATTGTTTTTGAGTCAAACAGCGACGGAGAGAAATTGTTTATGAATCAAACAGCGAAGGGGAGAAGTTGTTTTGAGTCAAACAGCGACAGGGAGAAATTGTTCTTGATTCAAACAGCGACGAAGAGAAATTGTTTATGAGTCAAACAGCAAAGAAGAGAAATTGTTTTTGAGTCAAACAGCGAAGGGGAGAAATTGTTTTTGAGTCAAACAGTGATGGGAAGAAATTGTTTTTTAGTCAAACAGCGACGGAGAGAAATTGTTTATTAGTCAAACAGCAACGGAGAGAAATTGTTTTTGTGTCAAACAGCAACAGAGAGAAATTATTTTTGAGTCAAACAGTGACGGAGAGAAATTGTTTTTCTGTCAAACAGCGACGGAGAGAAATTGTTTTTAAGTCAGACAACAACGGGGAGAAATTGTTTTTGAGTCAGAAAGCGACAGAGAGAAATTGTTTTTGAGGTCCAAACAGTGACGGGGAAGGGGAGAAATTGTTTTTTTTGAGTCAAACAGCGGACGGAGAGAAACGGTGTTTTTTTGGAGTCAAACAGCGACGGAGAGAAATTGTTTTTGAGTCAAACAGCGACGGAGAGAAATTGTTTTTGAGTCAGACAGCGACGGAGAGAAATTGTTTTTGAGTCAGACAGCGACGGAGAGAAATTGTTTTTGAGTCAGATAGCGACGGAGAGAAATTGTTTTTGAGTCAGATAGCGACGGAGAGGAAAATTTTAAATGTTTTTGAGTCCAGATAGCGAACGGAGGAGAGAAATTATTTTTGAGTCAGATAGCGAAGGGGAGAAATTGTTTTTGAGTCAGATAGCGACAGGAAGAAATTGTTTTTGAGTGAGATAGCGACGGAGAGAAATTGTTTTTGAGTCAGATAGCGATGGAGAGAAATTGTTTTTGATTCAGATAGCGACGGAGAGAAATTGTTTTTGAGTGAGATAGCGACGGAGAGAAATTGTTTTTGAGTCAGATAGCGAAGGGGAGAAATTGTTTTTTAGTCAGATAGCGAAGGGGAGAAATTGTTTTTGAGTCTATCAGCGACGGGGGGAAATTGTTTTTGAGTCAGACAGCGACGGAGAGAAATTGTTTTTGAGTCAGGCATTGATGGGGAGAAATTGTTTTTGAGTCAGATAGCGACGAAGAGAAATCGTTTTTGAGTAAAACAGCGAAGGGGAGAAATTATTTTAGAGTCAAACAGCGACGGGGAGAAATTGTTTTGAGTCAGATAGCGACAGGGAGAAATGGCTTTTGACTCGGATAGTGACTGGGAGAAATTGTTTTTGAGTCAGATAGCGACGGAGAGAAATTGCTTTTGAGTCAGACAGCGACGAAGAGAAATTGTTTTTGAGTCAAACAGCAACGGAGAGAAATTGTTGTTTTTGAGTCAGACAGCGACGAAGAGAAATTGTTTTTGAGTCAAACAGCAACGGAGAGAAATTGTTTTTGAGTCAGACAGCGACGGAGAGAAATTGTTTTTGAGTCAGACAGTGACGAGGAGAAATTTTTTTTGAGTCAGACAGCGACGGAGAAAAATTATTTTTGAGTCAGACAGTGAATGGGAGAAATTGTTTTTGAGTCAGACAGCGACGAAGAGAAATCATTTTTAAGTAAAACAGCAAAGGGGAGAAATTGTTTTGAGTCAAACAGTGACGGGGTAGAAATTATTTTAGAGTCAAACAGTGACGGGGAGAAATTGTTTTTGAGTCAAACAGCGACGGAGAGAAATTGTTTTTGAGTCAGACAACGATGGGGAGAAATTGTTTTTGAGTCAGACAGCGACAGTGAGAAATTGTTTTTTGAGTCAAACAGCGACGGGGAGAAATTGTTTTTGAGTCAAACAGCGACGGAGAGAATTTGTTTTTGAGTCAAACAGCGATGGAGATAAATTATTTTTCAGTCACACAGCAACGGAGAGAATTTGTTTTTGAGTCGAAGAGCGACGGAGAGAAATTGTTTTTGAGTCAAACAGCGACGGAGAGAAACTGTTTTTGAGTTAAACAGCGACGGGGTTGAAATTGTTTTTGAGTTAAACAGCGACGGAGAGAAATTGTTTTTGAGTCAAACAGCAACAGAGAAAAATTGTTTTTGTTAAACAGCGACGGGGAGAAGTTGTTTTTGAGTTAAACAGCGACGGAGAGAAATTGTTTTTGAATCAAACAGCGACAGAGAAAAATAGTTTTTGAGTCAAACAGCGACAGAGAGAAATTGTTTTTGAGTCACACAGCGACCGAGAGAAATTGTTTTTGAGTCAAACAGCGACGGAGAGAAACTGTTTTTGAGGTAAACAGCGACAGAGACAAATTGTTTTTGACTCACACAGTGACCAAGAGAAAATTTTTTTGAGTCAAACAGCGATGGAGAGAAACTGTTTTTGAGTCAAACAACGATGGAGAGAAACTGTTTTTGAGGCAAACAGCGACGGGGAGAAACTGTTTTTGAGTCAAACAGCGATGGAGAGAAATTGTTTTTGAGTCAAACAGCAACGGAGAGAAACTGTTTTTGAGTTAACCAGCAACGGAGAAAAATAGTTTCTGAGTCAGACAGCGACAGACAGAATTTGTTTTTGAGTCAAACAGCGACGGAGAGAAATTGTTTTTGAGTCAAACAGCGACGGAGAGAAACTGTTTTTGCGTCAAAAAGCAAAGGAGAGAAATAGTTTTTGCGTCAAACCGCGACCGAGAAAAATTGTTTTTGAGTCAGACAGCAACGAGGAGAGAAATTTCCTTAGTCCCATTATGCACATCACGATGTTTATGCCGTCGTCTGTCAGCTATTCTGTGATTCGTTGTCATTGTTTTCGTTGCCTCATGATCTCAGACATCCAAGTCCCGGATCACGCTAGAGCTTGGTAAGGTAAGACACGGGAAAAGGGATTTTGACGGAGGAAAAATCTATTTCTGGGCAGTGACCTGTGCAATACTTTTACCTTAGAAATGAGTGCTAAAGGAATCATTTCACAGAGCGACACAGGCTGAGCCCAGAAATTAACTTGTTATCCATTATCCGATTTCACCATCGAAGTTATTAGAATTCAAGTAGGTGGAATGATAGCTGATGGAGAGCAGGACTATACATCAATGACCTGAGCCTGAGGTTTTTCCTAGAGTATTGGGAGCGGTGCACTGGGGCTCAAAGTCTTGACAAAAGACCTCGGATTCCTCTGTTAGCTGCAGTCGCTATCGGTAATTCTAGTCTTCGTATGTAAACGCAATCGAATTCCAAACTCACACATACATACTACATACATATATATATATATATATATATATATATATATATATCATATATAATATATATATATATATATATGTGTGTGTGTGTGTGTGTGTGTGTGTATATATATAGTATATATATATATATATATATATATATATATATATATATAGTATATATATAATATATATATATATATATATATATTATATATATATATATATATTGTATATATATGTATATCTATAAATATAACGTATGTATGTAAGTATATACATATATAGTATATATATGACGTATGTATGTATATATTTATGTATATACGTATATATATATATATAATATATATATATATATATATATATATATATATATAATATATTGTAAGACTTCTTTGCGTGTTATCTTACAAGTATTGAGACTAACGCGGACACTTTTTAATTTCCTGTACGATCTAGTCTATGAAAGCGACGTAGGGAGACGGGATTGGATACTAGACAGTAATGGAGAGAGAGAGAGAGAGAGAGAGAGAGAGAGAGAGAGAGATAGAGAGAGAGAGAGTAGAGAGAGAGAGGAAATTACCTGGGTGACTGCCATCTCAGAAGCTCATATCACAGGAAAAAACAGCCAGAAAAAAAACATATATTTTATATAGCCTAATTTTTATTGCTGAAGAGTTGAGAGAGAATGCGGAAAGCTCCAGAAACATTTTAAAGACAGTAGTATGTCCTGGAGATTCTTTTATGAATGCTCAATATATACATACAATAATATACATATTATATCTATATATATATATATATATATATATATATACCTATATATATATATAATATATATATTATATATGTGTGTGTGTGTATGTGTGTGTGTATTTTAAAGTTCTCTAGATATATTTTTTCTCTTTCTTGCAAATATCTTAAACACTGTTTATTTGTAAATACTATTCTTTATTTATTTATTTTCGTCTTCTTCGAAAATGTGACAAATACGTCTGAACCCCGTATTTCAAAAAGACATCATTATTATTTAAAAGAAATGAACGAACTAAGAATACGGGTGTATTTAGTCATTACTAAAGACGGTTTCGCCTATGCATTATTTTATCATTTTTATAAAGATGCCGAGGAGGGTGTGGTTACCATAGTGAACTGCTCGTCTAGGCTTTGGAACTCTCCTGTTGCTTCTGTTTTTCCTGATTCGTATAACATTTTTTCTTTTTAACGAAATGAAACTAATGACTTGGTTTTGTCTGTCCATTCGCACTTTTTCTATCCTCCCTCAGATCTTAAAAACTACTGAGGCTAGAGGGCTGCAAATGGGTATGTTGATCATCCAAACCTCCCATCATCAAACATGACAAATTGCAGCCCTTTAGCCTCAGTAATGTTTCTTTTACTTAAGGTTAAAGTTGGCCATAATTGTGCTCATGGCACCGTTATATGTACCAACAACACTGACCACCACTGAACCGTGGTTGAGTTTCCTGGGCCGTGGCTAAGGGTTTCATGGGCCAAGGCTATACAGAAAACTCGTTTTTTTTCCTGAGTTAAAAAAAGATATTACGTTGCCTGTCCAAAAGACCTTTGTTTTTGTATAATGGATTTTTTTTAAATTCAGAAAGGACATTCAAAAAAAAAATTAAAAAGGAAAATCGATTACAATTTTTGATGACATGGTCAGTAGAGAGCTCAAAAAGGTTTATTTATGGCAATATGGAAAGCAAATGACGAAACATTTACGACTGATCACTCCTCTAACCCAAAACGGAATTATCGAGATGCATTCATTCCATTTAAGCCTCAACAGCAAATGGAATGGGTCAAAGCAGGTCAAATTGATCATAATGAAAATAGATTACTCACAGGGGACGAGAAGCCCTCGGGGTGAAAAATGTTTCCCTTAGACAAAAGAAGATTTTTAATTTGAAAAGGTCAGCAATATATAAGTGAAACAGAACGAATAGCCAGAGCGCTGTTCAGTAGTTAAACGAGATCAATGAATCATATTTCTAGACTGATAGGACATCCCCCAAGGATTTGTTCCTCAGCGAAAAAGGGGAATTAGAATAAGTTAACGATAAAGAAGTTGGATGGACAGCAAGGGAGAGGTAAAATTCCCTTATCTCTAACTCAACGCGAAACACCTGTTTCTAACCTTTTTAGGCTTTCTTAACACCCCCCCCCCCCCTCTCCCACCGTCGCACGAAGAACAAAAACAACAACAAAGTAATTATTAGGCTTAGCTCCAGAGTAAAACACCTTTTTCAGACCTTTTTTTAGGCTTTCCTGCTCCCCGACCAACAACAACATTAACAACAACAACAACAACGTAGCTTGTTAGTAAGCGAAAATAGATACCAAAGCGGCTTTTTAATAACATCTAAGCCTTGCTGTAAGCATTGACCAACCTTCTGCAACTCCTGACTGCTTTTTCAGAGCAGAATTGTGCGGTCTTTTGCAGCGACATTTCCCGTTCGTGTTGCTTCGTCTTTCCTCCCTGAAGTCATGGAAAATGACTTAGCAATACCAGTTATATAAGCTGTCCAGCTCCGCCTTTGGATATGTAACGTGCCATTGAAATCTCCGGTCAGAAAGAAACCCTTCAAAAAAATTTTTTTTTTTTTTTTTTTTTTCATAAGGTTTGGCGCAGCCTTGTGTACTGGCTTTGTTACTTATTCTGCTTGCTTCAATAAATTGAAATGGGCTCTAAAGAAAATGGTTACAAAAAAAAAAAAAAATAGCCAAATTTTTATTTTATTTTATTTTATTTTTAGCAGCGCCTCAATGGCGTGATCGGTATGGTCTTGACCTGTCACCTCTGTGGCTACGAGTTCGATTGTCGGGCATTCCATCGAGGTGTGAGAGATGTGTATTTCTGGTGATAGAAGTTCACTCTCGACGTGGTTGGGAAGTCACGTAAAGTCGTTGGTCCCGTTGCTGAATAACCACTGGTTCCATGCAACGTAAAAACACCATTCAAACAAACATTTTTTATTCAGTGTTATATGTAACGACAACTCCACTTTCGGAAAAACTTAACTAACATTAAGACCAAAAGTAACGTGACTTCCATTGGCCAAGATGCTTAGAAAAGACATAATCCAAGTATATCCTATGAGGTTCACTGGTATCCTCTAAGGAAACAAATGACTTAAACCAGTATCACATCTCACAGGTATCCTGTAAGCCTATAAAGTTTGCCTGTCAAATTTTTAAACGTAACCTGTGACTTCCACTAGTATTATTCTTAAGTATATATCTTCTTCTGTATATACTCGTTATCATTTTGAGTTCACGGGTATCCTTGCTAATTGGACCTTATGGTGATCAGCATCTTTTTTTAGATATATCCTCTCAAGTTCAGTAGCAGACTTTCAGAATATATCATCTGAAGTTCACTAGTATCTATTAGGAGTATAATATCAAGTTCACCGGTATTCTTTTTCGGTATTACCCCTGAAGCTGAGTAATATCATTCCCTAGTATATGCTCTGAATTCACTAGTATATTTTCTACTTACATCCTCAGAAGTTCACTAGTATCTTTTCCAACTGTATCTCCTGAAAATAACTAGTACCTTTTCTAGGTGTATCTTCTGAAGTTAACTACTATCTTTTCCATGTGTGTTTCCTGAAGTTCATTTATATCTTCTAATTTCTAAGTATATCTTCTGCAGTTCACTTGTATCTTTCCTAAGCATATCCTCTGAAGCTCATTAGCATCTTTTCTATGTATTTCCTCTGAAGGTCACTTATATCTTCTCTCCGTATATCCTCTGAAGTTCACTCGTATCTTTCCTAAGTATAACCTCTGAAGTTCACTACTATCGTTTCCAAGCGTGTCTCTCAGAAGATACACTTCTTTTGGAAGTGTATCTTCTGAAGTTCACTAGTATCTAAGAAGTGTATCTGCTGTAGTTAATTTTTCGATTGTATCTCCTGAAGTTCACTAGTAAGTTCATTACTAGTTCATTAGCATCTTTTCTACGCATATTCTCTGAAGTTCACTTGTATCTTCTCTACGTTTATCGTCAAAAGTTCACTCGTATCTTTCCTAAGTATATCCTCTGAAGTTCACTTGTATCTTCTCTACGTTTATCGTCTAAAGTTCACTCGTATCTTTCCTAAGTATATCCTCTGAAGTTCACTACTATCGTTTCCAAGTGTATCGCCTAAAAATCACTGGTATCTTTTCACTTGTATCTTTTTTACGTATATCCTCTGAGGTTCACTTGTATCTGTTTTACGTATATCCTCTAACGTTCACTTGTATCTTTTCTACGTATGTCCTCTAACGTTCACTTGTATCTGTTCTACTTAAATCCTCTGAAGTTCACTTGTATCTGTTTTACGCATACCCTCTAAAGTTTACTCGTATCTTTTCTTTGTATATCTTCTGAAGTTCACTTGTATCTTTTCTATGTATATCCTCTGAAGTTGACCGGTATCTTTTCTGCGTATATCCTATGAAGTCCCCCAGTGTCCTCTAGAAGTGTATATCACTCGAACAGATTCTGCCACATAGAATATGCATGAGAGGCGCCGGTCTCTTCTCAGCCAGGGTGAAATAATACTGCCAAAATATTCCGAAATCAAAGGACGACCTCCCTTGCAGAGAAGCACTCAGCGCTAGGGGCGCTTTCAAGAGAATGAATGATAGCGCCAATTTTATAGACGCTGCCAGAGAGGTGCATTAGAGCCGGTAAAGAAATGCTTGCGCACAAGTCCACGCAGGAATTTCGACTGTTTGTCTTAAGTTTATATATATATATATATATATATATATATATATATATATATATATATATATATATATATACATACATACATACATACATACATACATACATACATATATCATACATATAATATATGTATAACTGAATCACGAAAGTTAGGAACGTGATAAATCCATAAATAAGATATATGCCACGAAGGAAAAATAAACGAAGGAGTATCTGCGAAACCTTTCGACGTTAAACGTCCTTTACTAAGCAGAAACTGCTGAGTAAAGGACGTTTAAAGTCGAAAGGTCTCGCAGATACTCCTTCGTTTATTTTTCCTTCGTGGCATATATCTTTGTTATACGTAATATATATTTATATATACACTCTAAATACATAGAGTGCATACATTTTCAAACGAATAACACGTCTCAATATGCTGATGTGAAAATGTTCATTTTCAAGTCTCCCAATGTTTATGGTTGTGCGTTCTGTCTGCTTGCAGGTTCGTCTTAAAATGTTCAAACGCTATTCACATGATTAGAGATTTCCCGCCACCCCCCCCCCCCCCCCCCCCCCCCCCCCCCCCCCCCCCCCCCCCCCCCCCCCCCCCAACCACCCCATGTTTCCAGTGCTTCCCTTCCCCTCGACACATCCCCAAAAATGCCTGTTGTGTCCCAGCCGTAAAATCAGAAACTTTTTTATTTTCAGTTTTTACGTCTTGATATTTGTTCGGTAGCTGGTTTTTAGTGCATCCCTTCCTTTAGAAAATATCTCTAAAATATTCACTAATATTTACAGCTCCGTGAATATTTATATCTAAATAATAGCTGGGGTTTTGGACCATCCATCTCGTAGAAAATAAATAAATAAAAAGTAAATCAAAATGTTTATACGATCTCCTCTCTTCCCATATGAATACACCCCTACATAAGTAACAAAATATTAATAACATCAAAAGAACTGTTGAGTGTCCAGATTTTCCACACACTTTTAATTTCATGCGTTGAAAGCTTATGAAACATTTTTAGTCCTTTTTTGACAGATTATGAAAAAGCGTCAAATATCGTCAACACTTCATCTTTTCCTGTATCTAAAACCAGCTAAATGTCAGCACTAATAAAATGCGTTATTTAAGGTTAAAAAAAATATATACCACGGTCACAAAGATTATACTTTTCATTCCCAGTTTTTCATTTGTGCAAAAGTATATTTATAGAACGCTTTTTGACCTCAGTTTTTATTTTCTGCACCACAAAGAGTTCAAGCGAACTAGACCTGAAGGCTGTAAATCTCTCGCGTATTTAATTTATTCTTTCGTATATTCTTTCTTGTTGCTGTGACGGAGTTTATCGTGATTTTATAATAATTTTCTAAGGGGTCTACAATAATAAAAATGTTAAAAGTTCGTGTATAATTTATAAACACTTTATACAAAGCTTTCGAACCCTTCTCTTGGTTCGTCTTCTGTCCAAGGATTCGAAAGCTTTTATAAAGTTTTTTATAAATTATACACGAACTTTCAACATTTTTATTATAGTAGACCCCTTAGAACATTGTATAAACTCTCGTGATGGAGAGTTTTTCCCAAATAATAATAATAATAATAATAATAATAATAATAATAATAATAATAATAATAATAATAGTCCCCGTTTTCAGCAGTCTGTAAACTTGAAATCATGTATGACAATGAATATGGAGTAATCAAAATTTTCTTTTCTATTTCCAACAGGTTCATCGTGATTGTGTTCCCGATGAGGTCTCGTTCGTTGTGCACAATGAGTAACTGCCGAAGGTCGGTTCTCTTCGTCTGGGTCGTGTCTCTGGTCCTCGCCTGTCCCATCATCAAGGTTATGGTGAGGACATCATGTTGAATGTTGTTCTATTACTCAAAATTAAATTGTTTAGTCACCCAAAATGACATTCGCGTTGTCTTCCAAAAGCACTGAATTTCATGTCTTCAAAAACTACTGAATTGCATTGTCTTCCAAAAGCACTGAATTTCATTGTTTTCAAAAACTACTGAATTTCGCTGTCTTCAAAAAAAGTAGTGAATTTTACTGTCTCCAAAAAGTACTGAATTTCATGTCTTCAAATGGTACTGAATTGGAGTTTACTAATATTTCAGATTTTTTTAACGCAAAATATACCCATTCATAGTCTTCCCAGATGATTGTGACATAAGTTAAAACTTTTTTCCCCGAATTTGCGTATATTTAAGGATCATTTTTCAAAGGAAAATTAGGATTTTGTTTCCTTTCAAAAGCGCAAATATGATACCATGGTTTTTCCTGATGAAATTTTTGGTGTGCTTAATGTTAATTATACTCGAAAGACAAGGGGTTGTAAAATCTGACTTTTTATTGGATAATAATGTTCGGGTCATCCCTT
>NC_087203.1:34305791-34315791 GCF_015104395.2 Macrobrachium nipponense | reverse complement strand
AGGTATTGTTGAGATAACCTGTTCTCTAGATGATTTCAATTCATTAAAATATCATATAACCTGATTACTTATGTGCATGAAGGTATGAACTTAATGTATGCTTAAAAAGCTTGGATTGAGTTTGCGAATTTAACACACTTGTATATGTTGTGTAAGTACGTGAATTGAATGTTTGAAACCAATTCATATGAGTGTATGCAGTATATATGCAAATATAAGAGCATTTGGAGCATGTCGTGCAATTGGAACTTTGGAAGTTCAAACGAAGATGCAGTGCATTACTACTTTAATACACTTACATTTTTGTTTATTGATTTATTAATTTTGTAATATATCAGTTTTTATGGTAACTTATCACTTCTCTCTGTATTTCCCTTTACCTTCTGATACTTCGTTTGAATGAACACCATATTATTTAGAAGCGTGAATTACAAGTCATTGGCCCTTGTGGGATTGTTCCATACGAATAGTGTTTACCTTCTTCATAATAATAACAATTACAATGTCCTTGATGCTCTCATCTCACGACAGGCAGCTGTTGTTCATCGGCTGCCTGAAATTAAATGTTTTTATTATATCGGTTCACTGAATTTTCGTTTTCATGGCAGCAGCCCCGTTGAAAAAAATAACCCTGATTAGGAATCAACTTTCGGACGAATTATTCGGATAGGAATGACATTTTGTTCAAAACTTTGCCCCAGAGGAACTTTTGTGAATTATGCTTCGAAAAGCAACTTTTTTTGGTTTTGCGGCATTTTTTTTATAACTTTTTGTATTGACCTTTAGAAATCTCTCTCTCTCTCTCTCTCTCTCTCTCTCTCTCTCCTCTCTCTCTCTCTCTGAAATAGATGTTTCAGCATTAGACAAATGTTCCTCTCTCTCTCTCTTCTCTCTCTCTCTCTGTATTTAGAGGCAAAATGTCAACTTTAAAAGGCAAAATGTTTTTGTGTTCTATGTGTATACTGTGTTTGTATGTGAGAGAGAGAGAGAGAGAGAGAGAGAGAGAGAGAGAGAGAGAGAGAGAGAGAGAGAGAGAGAGAGAGAGAAAGAGAGAGAGAGAGCGTGCGCGCGCGAGTGTCTCCTTTTATAAACAGGTTTTTAAATAAAGGGAAACATTCCCCTCTCAGAATGGTATTTTACTCTATGGATTACGTTTACAGCCAAAGACAATACACGAAAGATGGGAAGCTCAAGCCACATCCGCATCGGCCGCATACAATTTAGTACCTGGCATGAAATGAAGATAGCGGTAGCATTGCACCTGCCTACATCGTCTGTTTGTTTACTTTTTCACAAAGCGGGGCATTCAATTTCAATCATGAGTGGGCGTAGCCATCATCACCCGTGTGTGGTTTGCAATAGGACGAAAAATGATTTTCCCCATCTGATTTTTCATGCTTTTCCTCAGAATAAAGAAAGGTAATAAAATCGTTACATCTGTTACAAAGTACATGATGACTTTTAGAGAAAATGAAGAAATAAAATAGACCAAAGCAAAATTGAATATCGGTGCAGTGTTATTCCGAAATAAATATTGGAAAATATTTATAATACGTTGGACACCTCTAAGCGAAACTAAAATATATTTATATGTGATTTTCGACTAGAAAATTCTTGCCATTTGAAACCCCAACAACAACCCCCTAACCTTCCTGGTAGTGTACATCAGTAGCCTAATCATGTCAACAGTAAACCTAACCATATCAGCAGTACCATAACCATGCCAACAGTTACCTAACCATGTCAACAGCAATTTGCAATTGAAATGAAGCTATCTTGCAAAACATATCAAAATCAACTAGAAAAACTATATTTTCTTGACATTTAGAGGCGTCAATTGTATTTCAAATAAATACCTTAAAGTTATATTTGCATATCTTGAAAATCTCTAGAAATATGAAATAAACATACCAATTCCTATCACTATCGTACAATTCGTGAATATTGGGTCTCCATGCCTTTTCCAGATAGGCTACTCACAGCAACTTTGATATACTGGGTATATACTGTAGTTATGTTATATTCTCAGCAGCTTACCCATTTGTAGTTATAAATGTTTTACTTAATTTTTCATTAATAAGCAACTATTTAGCAAACCAAAGTTGTTTCATCAGGAAGGATGGATCTTGTGGGAGCATTCATATGGGAGAGCATATGTAGGTTATTTGTTAAGTTAGAGTGCTTTACTTTAATTTCAAGTTCACTAACCTTTTAATCTATGATTGATTTTCCTATATGTAGGATAAAAAGCATTCAAAATAAAAATAAAAAATTACATGCAAACCAGCATATCTGTTTTTTTTTTTTTTTTTTTTGGTTTTTTGGAGCATGTTGCGCTTGTTTTTTTTTTTTTTTTTCTTTTTTTTTTTTTTTTTTTTTTTTAGTTTTGAAATTTAATTGTTTTGGTTGAATGATTTCTCTGTGGTTTGTTTCCTATTTGATTTGTGATTTCAATTTTTATTTGCTTTTTATGAAAATCAAGTTAAACCTAGATTTTTGCTTATACAGTATTCTGTAAAATACAGCATTGCATTTTTTATAAAAGGGTACCTTACTTTTATTACTTTGTTGTTGTACTTTTCTTAGTTTTATTAACAAATATGGCTTAACTTTTACCTAATCAGCATGCAAGTTAAGTCTGTTTTTTCATTTTGATTTCATATTATTGGTTTTGATTATCCCATGCTTTGTTTGCTATTTTAATTCTGATATATGCATGTTTTGTTTGCATGACTTGTATGACTATTGCATGCAAATAAAGCATGTGCCATTGCTTTTACTTTGTTTATGTTCTTTGCAAGAACATTTGTGTACAGTCGCTTAGGTATGTACAGTATACAATCATAAGCACAAGCCCAAAAAAAGGAAAATAATTACTATATACTATATCGGTGAAATAATAAGATAATATGAGAATAAGTTTGTTTCATTCTAACTGCCCTCTCAATTTTAGATAAAGATACTAAGCAATTAATGTTAACTGCCCTCTCAATTTTAGATAAAGATACTTAGCAATTAATGTTACATTAACTGAAGGATTTTATTTAATGATTCAGAAATGCCTAATATATAAGTCATAAGCTATGATATAGCCCTATAATCATGTTAACAAGCAATATTAATCGATTTAGTATTCAATAATTTAAAAAGAGAAGTTTATTGCAACATAAGAATAAATTTTAACATTTAAAAAAAGCCGCGCTACGCCACAGCCGAGTTTTAGTTGAGGGCATGATCAATAGATGGCGCATATTCTGACGGGTTGGATGACGTTTTTTTTAATGGTATTAATAGTCAGTTTCCCATCTTTCGTGTATTGTCTTTGGTTTACAGCAATATCAGCCACCTGCAGCAGCAGCACCTGTCCCAGCTAAACAAATACACTGCTGTTGTTGTTGTTGTTGTTTTTTTATTGTCTTGGTTAGTTTTATATATATAAATGTACACAGCACTCCGGTTGTAACTGGCTTTGCCAGCCCTACGAGAGCTGAAAGTAAGTCAGCTCAGATGTCTGGTTAAACTACTTTTATAATAATAATAATAACGTAACCGGGCTTTTTAGATTCTACAGCCTCCTTGCTAACACAGCAATTAAACACAGCAATTAAACCCAAAGCAGGAACATGATTTTAATACAGCAATCATTACATCGTCTGTGACGGTATGTACCGTGAGCTATGACATTAAAGCTAATTTGCACGTGTTTTCCAGGGAATAGTTATTGGCCTGTTTATGGCACAATTAATTACGGGAGAAATTTTATTCGTGTCCAAGTACAAAAATATGTAAATTGTGAGAGAGAGAGAGAGAGAAGAGAGAGAGAGAGAGAGAGAGAGATTAATAAATTAGAAAACTGGATTTAGAATTAAATGTACATTTAACCATTTGATGTATATATTAACGGGTTGGCGGGTAGATTATATGACGGAAATATCAGCGGTTTATCATATAGATGATGATTTAGAAAACGAACAATAAGCCAAGTTCAGCTGATATGGCCAATAAGTGAATGATCGTTGTTTATTTGAAAATACAAGTTAAGAGAAAGTAAAAAGTGAAAAATATAAAGGCGAAGAAATTGAGAAATCGAAAAATGAGGAATTGATTAAACAAAGACAAAGATAGGAGAGTGAAATACCCTTTCATTATATCAACGAATGATGAAATTCGCCACAAAAACGAAGCGCTTCGACGCTTCTAATGAAATGACATGATGTTGCTGGAGGTTAAATATACAACGGATTCTTGTGAAATCATATATAATTTTCAGAGACGAAGAAAATCACTGGTCGGGCAATAGCTATATTTCGCAGCATTCGTGATATCGTGGGTAACGTTATTGCAAAGATGATGGTAACAGTTGAGTAAAAGACCGCTGTTGTTCTCGTGAGAGTCAAAGAACGCAAGAATCTAACTTACATGATATTCACAGAGCATGAAACTCATTTGGTGTTCATGGAGAGTCTAATGAATTGTTTTTATTGTCAGTATTAGAATGGGTTCTAAAGCACTGCAACGTCCAGTAAGTTTGAAAAAGCTCTAAATGGCATATCATCATTTCCTTTGAGAATCCAGGAGAATCCAGGAATCGTTTACCTTTGGATGTCTTTGATGCCCAAGTTGTCCATGTTTATTATTATTATTATTATTATTATTATTACTGAACCAAACAAAAACTTGTCAGTTTTCTTGTGAAGATTGAAAAAGAAACCCACAAAATTACTGTGTAGCTATAACGTGTTTACTTATAAATGTAAATTAGTAAAATAAAATGCAAACATTTATAAGTAAACACGTTATACACAGTAATTTGTGGGTTTCGTTTTCATTATTATATAGATTAATTATTATTACATTCTTAATTATTATTATTATTATTATTCTTATTATTATTATTATTATTATTATTTTGTAGCAGACCCTCTTTTAAGCAAATGCTATTAAAAAGAATGGCAGAATTAAGCGAGTTGATTTTATATATTGTTTTTTCTATTTTTCTTACAATTCGCTTCTCAGGCTCATATTCATATTGGGAATTTTTTAAAAATTACCTTCAGCATTTATAATTTTTTGAAAATTCCCAATATGAATATTGGCCAGTTACTCAGAAGCATCGCTGAGCCTGAGAAGCGAATTGTAAGAAAAATAGAAAAACAATATATAAAATCAACTCGCTTAATTCTGCCATTCTTTTCAACAGTTTATTATAAATAAAATACAAAGTTTCCATGAGGAAATGTGCAACCATGTAAACAGATGTAGATTTCACAAAGATCGCTCTAAGCTCAAATCCATCTGTCACATTCACCAATTCTATACCTTTTGGTAACCACAATGACGATTAACTTCTTTATGGACCGATATACTTGGTTACGCTTTCCACAATAGGTTATCCTTATCAATTAAGATTCGAACCCAGGCTGGATTGAGAGAGCGCTGTTGCTTAATATCCCTTGGTTTTGTAATTGGTTAAACAGTAACCTCAGTTTAGTCTTCTTGTAACTTGAGTTCGAATCTCACATGAGAAGGAGATTTTTCCTTATTTCCATTCCTTCCAGATTTCAGGGCTTTGGAAGGTAGGGTAACTTGTCGAAAAAGAATATATATTATGAAACGGAGAAGTGAAAATATCAAAGATTCTCACAACTGGTAAATGTGTCTATGAAAAGCAGAGCAGCCAGCTGTTGACGCTTAGAGGAAATGTACCAGTAGATGTGTCGAGATTATGCACCAATTTTGCGAATTCTTTTCCTGCAAAGTACATTAGTTTGACAGGCGAGAGAGACTCACATCTCAGAAACGAAACCAGCTAAGAATCTGAGTGTATGAAACACGCTAGAAAACCATCCACTGTGTTCTTTTACTGCCAAGAGTGAGGGAATATATTTTTACTGCGTGTAGTATGAACTTAAGGAATACGTAAAAAGTTTCTCTCTCTCTCTCTCTCTCTCTCTCTCTCTCTCTCTCTCTCTCTCTACACTAGCACTCTCTCTCTCTCTCTCTCTCTCTCTCTCCAGTGCGCCTGTTTTGACATAAGGAAAGAATTAATTCCTAGTTGTTTGTTGTGGGTCGCAGCTAGGGTGGAGAGAGAGAGAGAGAGAAAACAGTATCCGTGAGTGTTTATCATTGCCAAAATGCAGCCATTCATAAGATAGTCAGCTCTCTCTCTCTCTCTCTCTCTCTCTCTCTCTCTCTCTCTCTCTCTCTCTCTCTCTCAGATAACAATGTCTAGCAAGAGCTCCCATGTCTGCGTGTATCCATATCGAGCAAGAATGATCAAAGGATTATCTGACCTGGCCGAGCCGTAAGTGCAAAGCAAATAGACTCTAATTTGTGTTTCGCTCGGCAGATCAAGGTTGGGATTAGAGCCGAGTACTCGATGCAGATACTGGACCGAGGGAGCTTAGCGTCAAGGTTATGACAAAATGGGGATATTTCTTTCCCCTCTGTAGATATATACATAGATTTATTAAACACACACACATATGTATGTATATAAACATGATTTATATTTGTGTGTGCGCGCGCGGGAACCTATTTGTGAGTTCTTTCCTTATTCTGGGTTAACGACGCTAGTCCATACCCGTCTCCACCTTTTTCACGATCCACCACAGTTATCTAACCATCAGTTACATAATTCACTGCGTAGGTCAGTATATACACAGTGCGTTTTAACAGAATGTTCCTTATGCTTAGTGGTCATGATACTTGCTTCGCCAACAGAAATGCCAGTAGGTATTTGATCCCCGAGTAGGTTAAACCGCTTAAGGCATCCAGCGTTAAATCTTGAAGGTAGCTGGACCAAAGTAGATGAGGATATTTTTAATATAATTCAAATTATTTTTGTTAAATAAGGCGTTGGAATGACTTAAGGAAGTGGTATCACGATAAATACAGTTAAAACTGCTGTTATTCTTTCATCACTGCAATACGTAATATCACTTGCAGTTGTTTCTTGTACAGTGCACCAATTTTTTGCAATACAAAATTGGAATATATCGGTTTCTGCAATAAACGAAGTGACGAGTCCACTGCAAAATCCTGTCCCAAATGCATCGTATGTGAGTAGCAATACCGCTTTTATTGGCAGTGGCTACAACGCGTTATAATAGAATAATGAATGAATTTCCTTGACCCCTTTGCTGTCTTGATGCATAGGTGAAAAATGGATGTAATGCTCTCTCTCTCTCTCTCTCTCTCTCCTCTCTCCTCTCTCTCTCTCTCTTCCCGCACACACGCCCCCGGTCTCTCAAATATTCAGAATTTGTGGGGAACGCAGGACAAAACAATATGCAAAGAATTTTTTTGAGTTTGCTCGCATCGGGATAATTATCGTTCAGCTCGAAAAAATATTTTCTCTCTCTCTCTCTCTCTCTCTCTCTCTCTCTCTCTCTCTCTACGTATGTCAAAGCATGTAAGTAATAATATACAGGAAACTGGAGATAAGGGGAAAAGTGAGATCCCCTAAATTTCATATATATTTTGCTCCAGTCAGTTTAGGAATTTTTTTGTTCATGTTTTCCTTTCAGAGCAAACCCCCCCTCCCCACCCCCACCCCCATCCCACTCTCTCCAATAACAAAGAGCAGCCCCCAGCCCCATCCCCCCCATCCCCCCCACCCCCGCCTCCCCACCTCCCACCTCCACCCAGCCCCGTAGCCGACCGTTTTATCTTGCTGTCACTTGGGCATTCTTCATCTTGCGTCAAGACCGAGTTCGTAAATACATTTTTTTAAACTTAAACGCTTAAGTGCAGAAACGCCTTGGGTCTACCCTCGTATGCACACTTTTTTCTGGAAGCTGCTAGTGTGCATCCTCCTGTGTACTTCCAGCTCGTGCCAATCCTCCTGTGTACTTCCAGCTCGTGCCAATCCTCCTGTGTACTTCCAGCTCGTGCCAATCCTCCTGTGTACTTCCAGCTCGTGCCAATCCTCCTGTGTACTTCCAGCTTCTGCCAATCCTCCTGTGTACACTTTGAAGAGCACGTGTCCATCTTGGAATGTACACTTCTTCTAAGAATGACTTCGGGCCACCCTCATACGTAAACGTCTTCTAAACGGCTTGTTTTCAAACTCCTGCCTTTCCAGCTCAGATCATTCCTGCATTCAACAACCAGTTTGTGTTGATTATGTCCATCATTGTATGCTTATTATACGAATGACTTGTTTCCATCCTACTGGGCACATTTACTTATCCAAAGGAATATCTTAAATCTACTCTCCTGGATGACTTTATTTTAACAGTGGATTATATCCTACAGATACTTACTCTCTGAACGGTTGTTGCCCATTCTCATGTGTACAATTATTCTATGAAAGACATGTGTCTTCTTTTGTGTGAAAATACGACTATTTCACATACACCTGACATCCAAACTCCTGAGAACACTTATTGTACAAATGGTTTATATATATATATATTATATATATTATATATATATAATATATATATATATATATATATATATATATATCCTCTTTGTGCGTCCTGTTCTAGTAATATTACTGACAGCTCATGTTCATCGGTGTTCATTTATTCGTCGACAAGCAGCCGGTGGTGCCCATCCTCTTGTGTACACTTATTCTGTGACTGACTTACCCCCATCGCCCTGTGTACACTTATTCTATCAAGGACTTGGGTCTTCCCTCATATTCTACAAACATCATCTGCTCAGTCTCTTATGTACACTTATTTTACAATCGACAGGTGTCCATCCTACTGTGTACACATATTTGAAGGCCAGCTTGTGTTAGTCCTCCGTTCTTGTATAGGAGTATACTTATTCTGCGAACATTTTCATCCACTCGTGTGAACATATGTTCTGTTAATAGTATTTGTCCATCTTGCTGTGCCTTATTCTACAAGTGGATTGCGTCTACTCTCCTGTGTACACACGTTTTATGAATTTTTAGAGCAACCTACTTTTGCAAAAACGCTCATTCCACAAATGGTTTGAGTTCACCCTCCTGTTTACAGTCATTCCATGAACAGATTATTCTATGAATGTCTGAAGTCCAGTCGTAAATGAATTTTTTTTTTTTTTTTTTTTTTTGTTTTTTTTTTTTTTTTTTTTTTGGCAAGTATTGGAGTGCACCTGTCTCTTCTACATTTACTCTGCAGAAAACTTGGCTTTACCGTGATTATTGCTTGAATTGCTTGGATCTACTTGTCTGTATTCGCTTAACGGCTTCTCTCTACCCTTGGTGTAAACTTTTGCTGCAAACACCTTGTCCCCCCTTCCCCCCCCCCCCCCCCCCCCATCCCCCCCCCCCCCCCCCCCCCCCCCCCACCTCTCTTGTGTACACTAATGTTAGAGCACGAGTCAAGTCCTCACTTACATGAACAATTATTGTACCAACTGCTATGGCCATTCCACATGTATACACTTGTACAAGTAGTATACGTTCCACCTCGTATTTACACATTTCACAAATCGCGCATTCTACAGTTGGTTTAGGTTCCTGGTTGGACAAGTGGGTTACGTGCTCGCCAGCCGATTCGGTAGTCCCGAGTTCGATGCCCTGCTCTGCCAACGTGGAATGAGAGGAATTTGTTTCTGGTGATTACAAATTCATTTCTCGATATAATTTGGTTCGGATCCCACATTAAGCTGTAGGTCCTGTTGCTGGGTGACCAATTGGTTCCTAGCCACGTAAAAAATATCTAATCCTTCGGGCCAGTCCTAGGAGGGCTGTTAATTAGCTCAGTGGTCTGGTTAAACTAAGATAGACTTAACTTACAATTGGTTTGGGTTCACCTTTCTGTGTACATTCATATTACCTCTGTCTCGCCCCCTTTCTTTAGGCTTATCTTACAGATCTTTCCCTCAATGTCAGCACTTGCTTCCTCACGGGAAACAGTCTCATCCTTCTGACGGTTCTTACGCTGAAATACTTAAAACTGGATGTGAACCCAAATTTGTTCAAATGCATTCTGCTTGTCGTAGTTTTAACTTGAAAATTCCTATGGATCAATTATCTACCCTTGGTGCTGTAAACTAT
>NC_087203.1:34278291-34300791 GCF_015104395.2 Macrobrachium nipponense | reverse complement strand
ATACGCATCATATTCACATTATTTTATGCTTTATTTGGATGCAAATCGGGATCAATGTTGCAGTCTCAGTATTCATCCTATATATATATATTGCCTGTGATTGTGTATTTCTTATATAGTTTTCGTAGAAGTCAAATTTATTTCTTCCATTTAATTTTTTTTATCTTCTTCTATCGTATTTCTAACATTATACGGATAGATTACTTCTTCCAATTGTTTTCCCTTCAGTTCTTTCATATATAAATTATAATATATATATATATATATATATATATATATATGTATATATATATTATATATATATATATATATTGTGTGTGTGTGTGTGTGTGTGTGTGTGTATTGTATATATATATATGTGTGTGTATTCATGTATGCATGTATGTATATAGACAGACCTATGTATATCATTAGCAGTCAGAATAGGTCACTATGATGCAATCACCCTTGATTACCATTTCCCATAACAAAATCAAATAACCTAGTTTACCAAACTGTTGGTGAAATTCTGTGCATAAATGCTACAGCAATACCTATTTTTCTTTTTGCGTGATCAAAGCAAATATTGCTTCCGGCCATTAAAATTATTACTGTAGCAGTGCTGCGTATACCTACGCTTGCATTTTTTTTTTTAATCAAAACTAAATTTGCTGTTGTTCATTGGCGTATATGTCACATGGATAGTTACAAAATTTCAGTACTGTTATAGTATATGCAACATTAAACGTTAGTTCCAATCTGTAGTTGCCATCGTAGTAGTCAAAAGATGATCAAAATATGTACAATTTATAAGAAAAGTATTGTAATAATGTTCAACATACATAAAATTATATAGAGTCAAAATTTAGGAAGCAGTTAACCCTCTCATTCCAGAAAGAATGGGCCTGATTAAAATTATATAATATATATATATATATATATATATATATATATATATATATATATGTGTGTGTGTGTGTGTGTGTGTGTGTGTGTGTGTGTTGTCTAACATTCTCACCATGATTATTTCGCAAAATTGTATATAATTATTTTAGTTTCGTTTCTTGAAAGTCTAGCTATAAAATTGTGGTCTGAGTACTATTAGCGATCGTACTACCAAATGCAGTTCATTTTCTTGTAATTATATATAAAATTTTCACACAATAATGAATGCTAATGTAACTGCTTGTTAAAGTGAGCGACATAAACCACACATCCTTTCAGTCAGACTCGAACTTACATCCAAGAGGTGCTTCGAGTTGCAAACACACTGCGGTAACAACTTCGTAACGCTGAATTTGCAATCACAGCTTCTCTTGAATGCGAGTTCAAACTTGCTGGAAATGATGAACTTTATGTGTGTCATTTTATAACCACTCGCATTTATTTTCACCTACTTTTATAACTTGTCTGCAACCAGAGTATTGTCACCGCAGGTCATCAAGATGCTGATCGTGGTAGTGGTGCTTTTCCTCCTGTGCTGGGGACCTCGGATTATCATGGAAATCTGCATCAACCTGGGCCTGCAACAATTTACTCAAGTTTGTTCCAATATTGTTATTTTTCGCAGCTTACGTTTCTGTGTCTTTTAGATTGGTCGAATCTAATACTTGGAGATTTTTGCCCTATCTGTGCCGTAGTATCTTTCACGATGAATGCCGAAGGGAATCACAGATCTACTAAAGTCACAGAATGACAACACAGATTTTTTAATGAGTTATCCACAAAAAAGACAATTTTTGTAGATGTTATAATTTTTTAGGGGTTTAATGTCAATATGCAGTGAATTTACTGTAAATAAAAAAGAAAATGGTAAAGTATGAAGTATTTGAAATTTCGTTCAATTTATCATCAGTGATTCCTATTGTTTCTTGTTATATTTGCTATTGTTACTTGTACTTCAGAGGAATGTCTGCTTCATTAGCTTTTCGGCTCGAATATGTTTAATCTCTGGCGTAGTCCTTAAGATCTTCCCCACCAAGTATGAAAAAACAACTGGTGCTGATTTGCTAACACTTAATCCAAAAGAAGCTGTTGAATAATTAATATCTGGTAACGATTTTTTCATAAATGAATTACATACAAGTGGTGAATAGTCGATACCAGGTAATGCTATGCAAGTCATCACTTAATTGACAGATGATGACTAATGTGTTCTTGGGCATGTTTCTGCCAATGTTCAATCAAAGGAAATATTATAACTGATATTTAGAACTGATTCACTCATCTTCAATACTCATCTCATTAATAATGATTATTGAGTTTAGTGACTTGTTAATCTTTAACACAATGAATTGAATTAACTGTGGAGCATCGATACTTATGTTGATCACATGAAACCTAATGATTTTTTTTACCTTAAATCAGATGCAAAGTAATGATGAAGGAAGGTCTGGTATGAAGACTGGTACCTGCTAACTAATCTGTTATCAAGCGAAAGATATTGATTAAAGATTATCTGATACTAATTTGTATATCTATTGAAGGCGTAGATGAATGACCTTTTCTCACAAATCAGTTTTTATTCAACTTCATTTTTTTTCACGGATTAGGTTTTCTACATAATTTTTTACCAAGGTTTCAGCAACTTCATTTTACAGCAAATCAGGTTTCTATCACTTCAGTTTCCAAGAAATTGGATTTTCTTCAACTTCAAGTAGTTTGCAAACGTGTTTTCCACAACATTTTCTCCACGATCAGGTTTTCTACAACTTCCTTTTTTTTTCCATAAATAAGCTCTTCTGAAATTTCGCTCTCGTACAAATCAATATTTCTACAGTTTAATTTTTCCACATGAGATTTTTTAGAACTTAATTTTTTCCATATAAATGTAATTTTTCTGCAACCTTTTTTCTTAAATATCTGGCCTTCATCTTCCTTTTTTTCAGAAATCAGGTATTTACGACTTAATTTTTTCCATAAACCAGTCTTTCTACATTTTTCATACGCGGCAAATCATGTTTTCCGCCACTTTTTTTTTTTTTGGCCACATTTTGTCCATAAATTAGGTCAACTGTAACTTCATTTATACCACAAATCATGTTTTCTATAACTTCATTTTTCTTACGAACCAGATTTTTCTACAACTTTATCCCCTGCCTCCATCAGGTTTTTCTACAACTTCATCCCCCCCCCCTCCCCCAGAAACCAGGTTTTTTACATTATTTTTTCACAGAACTGACCCCCCCCCCCCACCCCCCCCCCCCCCCGCACACAAATCAGCTTTTGTACAAACATTTCCCCCCCACAAATCAGGTTTTCCACAATTACTTTTTCCCCACACAAATTATTCCCACCCCCCACAGATAAAGTTTTCAACAACTTAACACAAATAAGGTTTTCTGCAACATTTTCCCCTCACTAATCTGGTTTTCTACATCTTCAGTTTTCCTTCCACATATCAGGCTTACTTCAACTCCCTTTTTTTCCATAAATCATGTTTTCTAACTTAATTTCCCCACAAATCAGGTTTCCTGAATCTTCATCCCCCCCTCAGGTTTTCTACAACTTTCTTTTACCCCAAGAAATCAAGTTTTCCACAACTTCATTCCCACCCACCCCAAATTAGGTTTTCTACAACTTCATTCACCCCCCAAATCAGGTTTTCAACAACTTCATTTTCCCCCCACAACTCAGGTTTTCTACAACTTCAAGATCGTCTTTATCTTGCTGCCCTTCATCCACTGCTGCATCAACCCCATCATCTACTGCTTCATGTCGAAGAACTTCCGAAGGTCGACGAAGAGGATGTTGCGGGGCTTCTGCGCCCCCTGCCGAAGGCACGGCTGCTGCCCTCGCAGGAGACCCCCTCCGAGGACGCTGCTGAACAGAGTCCTCACCAGGAGCATCTACTCGTCGTACTCCGCCGAAGGAACAACTCGACAGACAGACATGGAGACGATTTCCTCTCTATAGATGATCGGAGAGAAGACTTTTTCTCTTTAGTTTGAACTGAAAACAAAAAACATGTAGGTTTGTTGAGACTTTATAACTTTATTTGGCTTGAAAATACAGAATTTCGATTCAATGTCCATTTTAGTCACATAGACTCGTTCGGAGAGAGAAAGACAAAGAAAGTTTACGTTCATAAATACCAGAATGTGAAAGGAAACCCCGATTTTGTGCGTGAGAACTGGCGTTGCAACTGCTAAGGTCACCGTAACGGTTTGGGTCATTTTAGGAACACTTACTAGAGTGGCTGTCGTTGCAGTGATACTATAGTGAATTGGTTTGAAGTGAATATATTTAAAATTCATAACATGACAGTGATATTTTTCTTATTCAGTACTGTAGAACTCTTCAAATAAAATTGCAAATATCACAAGTGCTTGGTGTTGTCAGAAGATTGAAGAACGCTTGTCAGATGTAGCAGTGAGATGAAATTTTTGGCAACCTTTCTACTCGTGATGATGATGATGACCTGTTCTGTAATCGTGATTCAAAGTTGTCGAACTTAAAACCTGTTATTTGAGTAAATGTACCTGAAAAAAAGTACAGGTCTTCATGCAGCTTACCTGGAAGAATACAGGTCTTCAGACTGTTTACTCCAAAATCTTAAATATTGTCATACAGTTTACCTTGTAAATTTACAGGTATTAATACGGCTTCTCCAAAAAATTACAGGTCTTCATGCAATCTAACTGGAAAAATACAGGTCTTCATACGGTCTACCTGATAAATGTACAGGTCTTCATGCAGTATACCTGAAAATGTCACAGGTCTTCATACGGTCTACCTGAAAAATTACAGGTCTTCATACAATTTACCTGATGAATTTACAGGTCTTCATACAGCTTACCTATAATATGTCTGTTCAAATTTTAGGATCCATTGTTATGTGTTTTGAAACTATGACTCTTTGAAACCGGTGGTCTCCAGTTCTAGAGGCGATGTCACAACCGGCACGCTCTCTGGCACCATTTTTGTTTTGGCACCTCGCCGTCAAACTCTGTACTAAATAGCCAACTGAATACGCCAGTGGCCTAGTGGCCCTGATCGTTCGCTGCGACCATCCTATAGCGCCCATGTGCGGCTTCCATTTTTCCACCGGTTTTAGTAATTTAGCTGCTTTGTTAAAAGATGTCCAAAGATATGAAGATCATTTTTTAATTATCTTTATTTTCATATTTGATGAACAAGTGATATAATTCGCGTGAAGTAAAAGTTGAAAAATATATTTTTTGTGTGACCACGTTCACGCGCATGCGTGACTTCAATTTTCCCGCCAAGACTGGCTATTTGGTTCATCTTCAATTTTCCCGCCAATACTGGCTATTTGGTTCAAAGTTTACGTGACACCACTGTAACGAAGTGAATTTTACCACCGATTTTTGGTACAAAATTTGTCCGCCAAACTCCTAAAAGGTGCCAGAAAATGCGTGCGCGTGTGACACTGCCTTGAAAAGCGGTGACGTGTGCCACTTAACTCGGGGGGGATTCAAACAGTCAGCTTCAACGAACTTCCGTCTGATAAAGCGCGGCATTGTGTTGCTTTCGAAGGGAAGTGATGTCATGCTTCTCATAATCGTCTCGGTGTGCTTTTGCCTCGGCATTTCCATGCTATTTATTGAGTACAGTATTTATCGACTAAAAATCTCCTCCCATTCATGAATTTGGTAAATGGAGGAAACATGTCAACATTGCTTACCTTGAATCTCATTACTTTAATTAGATTCCTCCCAGTGACAAATTACAATACATCTCATGTCAAAATTAATGTTTTATATATATTTATGTATATTCTTGTTTATATGTATATTTGTTTGTGTGTACATATTCACGCGTGTGCAGCATATGAACATGTATATGTAAGCATGCTGTGTATAAAAATATACGTAAAGTATACATGCATGCAGATCAATATACAATCATATATCAGTACTATATAAAAAAAGCATACAAATTTGCGTATATTTTGTACATGCTTGTATTTTTCATTTACATATTTAGTCCACATCAGTATTCTATGAATTTTACATGGAATGAGCAAACAGACATTGTCCAGTCAAACTTTGCAATGTAACCTTACTGTGTCGGTGTTTATTAGTGTGAAATATCAATAAAAAAAAATAACATTACGCTCCACTTTCTCTTTGACACCCGAGAGACAGAAAACTGAATGTCGTGGGTGGAGAGAGAAGTATTTGTATAGCCAGCTTCCAGGTTTATAACTAATTTCCACGCGTAGCCGAATCGATCGTAGGAATTCTGGGTTCTGGCAACGTTAGGCTGATTATCCAGGCTTATCCGTCCCACGCCACCAAGTGACTTTTGTCGAGCAACAATAATGAGGAAAAGGAGAGAACTCTAGACTTAAATAAAGAATGGTTATTAATGCAGTTTTTCGTATATATATATTACATGTTTGGGTATGTCAAGGGGGTAAAAATTCCGTGTAGGTGCCAACTATCAAGTCTTTTTCTCTGCAGCTGCAAACTAATGTATTTATCTTTACAGGCTCTTTATCCACGGAACATGATAACGTACGAGGTACTTATAAAGTAGTTGTAATGTTAACGATCGTTCATAATACCTAACGGCAAGTGATAGAGAAAGAAGACGAATGACTTGTTGTGTACTGAAGTTGGACTTATTCATAATAAACAGAAGGTTAATCATATGATACCAGGCAACGCAATATAGAGATTCTCTCATTCTTCAGTGTTCCCCTAATCCTGTCATCTTCCAATTTCAAGAGTTTGGTCTAAAGGCTTCATGTTTTTTTTTTTTATCAACTGCATTGTTTTGATTGATTGATTGATTGAATATAGAATTTAGGCCAAGCACTGGGACGTATGAGGTCATTCAGCGCTGAAATGGAAACTGACAGTAAAAGGTTTGAAAGGTGTAACAGGAGGAAAACCTCGCAGTTGCACTAAGAATGAAGTACTATTAGGAGAGGGTGGAATGTAAGATGAAGAAAGAAAATATGAAATGAGGTACAGTAAAAGGAACGAAAGTGGTTGCAGCTAGGGGCCGAAGGCACGCTGCAAAAACTTAAGTAATACCTACAGTGCACCGCATGAGGTCCACTGACAGCACTTCCCCCTACTGGGATACAATAAACATTGTTTTAGTCTTACTCAAAGGCTTTTGAGGCGCCCGTGACGTCATATATGCCTTGAGGTGGCTGCTGTAGCCCTCATTAAAGCGACATTTAAACTGTTGTTTTGGTTTTCTAAAGCCACGTAAACTTATAGTTTATTGTCATTCATATGTCTGCTGATGGTTTGTGAAACAAATTCCCAATTCTCTTAGTATAATTGTTAAAAATTATTCCTGAAATTAGACCTAGAAGTATCTGCCTAGTTAAAATCAAGCTAGCAGCAGTGCTTAGTTTTTCCGATGTTTGGGACCTTTGGGTAGTCTGATAAATAGCAAATTTGCTGCAGTCTTCAAAGATGGGTTAAGAAAACCTCCTTTTGGCAACGACTCTGAACCAAGTAATCGGTAGTGTTGGCTAAATTTGACTGTTTGAGCCGCTCCTTTTGTCTACTTGGTGTGGTTTAGTAAAAGTGTTAGAGAATACAATACCTTTATACTACCTAAGTTTTAATTACTTTAAGGGTAATCGAAGTGAGATTCCTGTAAATACATCATTCGTGTCCTAACTGACCCCTGCCCCATACCTTTTGCTACCCAGTTGCTATCTGGCAAACTATCGGCGTGTTAGTTCATAAGGGAACAGCCTCATTACAGTTTCCCACTGCTAAGCTAAGGACGCCAGTCGCCAGATCACTTCATTTGGTTAGGCTTTGAGGTTTAGGTTAAAAGGCAGCTCAGTGTTGCGAGTTGTGAAGTGATTCTCGTTAAAGAAATATATTGCTATTTACCGCGTACAACAGTGGGTAACATTCGTAACAAGCAGTTGCTGGGAAGGACCTTCAAACGGCTTTGCGCGTGTAATGACGAAGGTAAAGTTGTACAGTTGATAATATATATAATTCATCTGAATTCCAGGTTTTCTGGTCAGATTTAGTTATCGTGATCGATATTTATATCCAATCGGTATGAACCGCATTATCTGATTGTTCGTTATGGCTAAGAACTACTTTCTTAGGTGGTGTGATATGTTAGGATTGTGTAGTATAGCTGATTCACTTAAGATAGATTCTTGGGTGAGCCCAGGAGCCATGTATGGATCCTGGGTGAGCCATATGCCTACGAGACGGTGGTTTGACGGCCGCTGATTGGTGTGTAACTGCCACACATACTAAATGATAGCTATTTGTATTTTCCTTCCGCCTAATGCTTTCAATTTATACAATTTATACTTTCGGTACATCTAGGTAATAACTCCACGTCGAGTATTTATTCGTAAATTACAGTTTCTTATGGTTTTTGGGTTGCTTATTAAGAATTTAGTTATTTTTGGGGGGTCGACGGTAATTAACCCCCAGGGGCTAGTGCTAAACACGGCGAAATACATTTGACGCCCCAATCCTTAATGGCCGTCGTATTCTTGGGAACGTTCCTTGCAGTCCGTGCGGATGTCTTGCCTAGAATTACCATACTTTCTTTCACCGACCTATCTTCGTCCATCCATCCTTCCCCAGGACAGAGTTCTCTCAAAAGAAACTGATCCACCTTTCAACTTATGCCACCTTTATTGTATCAGTTTTTCATATCCGTCTCTCATTTCCTTCGTAAACGAGGGCAGGCTCAACGATCCCATAACACGTCCACACCTTAGCTTCTATAAGTACTCCAACAAGATTTTATCCCAATCATATGAACACTCACACTTCTACCTTCCTTGCTTCCATTCGGTCACCATCCATGACATTCATTGCCCCATATTCCATTTCCATTGTGTACCGACTCATATCCTTCCACGTGTTTACAATTACTCTTTAAAGTTTCTCTCTAGCTCACAGCTGTGTTGTGCGTAGCGTGTTCTGGTATACAAGTAAGGCCGGATGGTGGGTAGAATGAACAGTGGGTTACCCATCCCACTGGCAATTTTGAAGTTGGAACAAAATATGTTTGATTGCTTAAGTAAAGAGTACGTAATTACTTTTCAAGAAGTGATTTTCGGTCTTATTTTATTAGAAGGCCCACTCTTCGGCCCTTTTTGGGACCATGCGTGTCTGTCTATTCTGTTTATAGTTTTCTAGAGTAACTTGTTGTTGTAGAGTGGACAGGTGTTTTTAAATTATTCCGAAATGTCTCCTTGTTTTGGCAACTTTCACTTTGTAGCCAGATGACTGAAAAGTTTAGGTGCCGTGTTTTCCAAAATACTTGATCCAATATCTTTGTTTCGCCATGGTTCCAGTAGTGTGCACTTGTCCATTTCGCCTATGTGTATTGTGCTTTCAGAGGTATATTATTGTGTTAATTCTTGCTTCCGTTTTAATTTAAATTCGAATTAATTTTATATTAGTTTCTTGCTTAAATACATAGCCAGTGAAGCTCAATTAGAGCTGGGAGTGACCCTGTCCTGGGGGTTTATTCATTATTAATTTTGCTGCTTTGTTGATTAAACCCCGCAGCTTCATGGGTAAATACTTTGGTATGCTATTATAAGGACTATTACAGTAGACTAGTCTTGTAATTACGTATGTCAAACTTATAACTCGGCTTGGCAGTATTGTTAGATGTACAAATCTGTTTATATTTTAAAAGTTTTAATTGTGAGATAGCTCTTAACTATTCCAACGCATCATCTTCAACGCCTATCCAATATCAGTTCTTGGAAGACGGTTTTGTGTTAACATAAGAATATGTCAACATAGAAACAGAATTAATTAGTCATGCTTTGCTTTTTAAGTAAGTCGCCTGGAAAAAATATTCTGAATTTTCTCTGATATCGAGAGGACGTCCATTATATAATCTAAAAGGATAGTTCAACTCAAATATTTTTAAATTGGTTTCATAAATATTTAGGAATAAAATTACGGCTTGGCAACAATAGGGAATACGTCTTTTCTATATATGCAAATAGCCGAGCCAGTGTCAGAGATATTTTATTTTCGGCGAACCTGCTTTCATTTTTGGTAAAACTAGGTAATAACTCCGCGTCGGGTATTTCCTAGGAAATTACGGTTTCTTTTAGTATTTGAGTTGCTTATTGAGAATTTACCGTTATTTTGGAGGGTCGACTGTAATTAACCCCCAGGGGATAGTACTAAACACGTCGGAATACATTTGACCCGCCAATCCCTTGTGGCTGCCGTATTCGCGGGAACGTTCCTTGCAGTCCGTGGGGAGTTATTGCCTAGAATTACCTCATTTTTTAGTGATATTATTCAGTATGGTGGTAATGGGACGAGCTGATACGCAAGGGGAAGTTTTTTTAAAGATTTACTAAATGGGCTGCGAATAACTTGTTTGTGAATTTAGGCCTAAATTTTTTAACGATCAGCCCTTTGAAGTGTGATCTGTATCGGTGCATTGAGTGGCTGGAGTCTGAAGATCAGAAAGAGCTGGGTTGCTGATGAAAAGCTTTGTGAGGAAAGTGATGTTAAATGGTTAAGTGGTGCATTTCATGTCTAGGCCAGGCCCCTACGACGCTCCTGATTGGCTGTTGATAAGCCAACCACAGCCCTCACGAGAGGTGGAATCCTACCCATGTGAACTCTCGAGAGAGACGGAATTTCCAGCCCTGTGATCGGCTTATCAACAGCCAATCAGGAGCGTCGTAAGGGACTGACCTAGACATCAAATGCACGATTGATGTGAATCTACTAAAGTTGAAGTGTACTGTTGCTCATCATAGGCAGCAGCAATATGGAACAGAATTTGTGGTTTTATTAAGATTTTAAATAATATCGAATGACGATTTTAAGGGTTGGAGTTCCCAGAATGGCTACCCTTCTCCGAGTAAAGTTTTGTAATAAGTCTGTGAAACATTTTTCAAACGATAGATAACTCAAAGAATTACTTTCTTTGCTTTTATACACTTTGCAAAACAACAGTTAGGGTCAAAGTCGCCGTATGTAATCTGAATAGCGAGAGCAGAGTTATTATCAACAGTTGGATGAAATGAAATACATTTTGTTTTTAGCCTGATAAAGTGCAATGTGAGTCTCATATGATATGAAAACCATGTTAAACGAAGTGTGTGAAAACAATCGTTGAAAAACTAACCTCTGTTAAATGTTTCAAGAAATTCATTTGCCAATGTACTATAACCACTACAGTTATCTTTAGAAAAAATCGTAGTTGACAAAAGAGAATATCCATGCTACTACACCTATAAACCTTACCAGAACATTTACAGATAATTAGGCCTTTGAAAATAACGGTTTCATAGCCCTAGTTTTTAGCTTTAAAAAAAATGTTGGAAAATTGTAGTTAAATTCTGTATTTAAGGAAATAACATCATACCCACTAATTAAAGAAATTAGCAAACGAAAGATGAAAAATATCACTAATAAGGACGAGAGTATCAGCAAAGTATAATATTCGAGACAACGTAATGGTGTTTCGCCACAGACCTTGAAAGCTCGCATGCCAGCAATCTGTGTGGTGCAACCGTTGTCTTTAGGGTAATTATCAATCACAGCGAATAATTTCTCCAGAAGCCAAATGAGAAAAACCGTTGAAAGGAAGATGTAGTTAGTGGATGCTCTGGTCCTGGAAGGGCAAACTGGAAGACTATTCTTCTTGAATGTGTCGTTCTCCCTTGATGAAGGTCATGATGTTTGATACGACAAAGAGGTTGAGGTTGCAATTAGAACTCCTGAAAAGCTTTGAATAACTTATTCACTCAGTTATATTCCTTAAATCTTTATGCATGCATCGCCGCAGATTTTGATTTCCGTAGGGGGAGTAGTGCCATCATTGCAGCTCTGGTGGTGCACTGTAAGCATTATGCTGTTTTTTGCAGCGTCTCCTTAATCACCTAGCTGCAGCCCCCTTTCATTCCTATTACTGGACCTCCGTTCTTATTCGCATCCATCTTTCCAACACTGACGTTTTCCTCCTGTTACACACTTTCACACCAACTCTACTACTCTCAATTTCCATTTCAGCCCTGAGTGACCGCATAGGTCCCAGCGCTTGGCCCCTGGCCTAAATTTTATAATCCGATTCCTTATTTTGATATATATTAAGTCATCAATGTGGCCATAAGCAGCTTTATTGTTAAAATATGGCAAAGGTTTCAGTTCATCTCATTTTCTAAATATCTTTGGTTAATAAACAATATCTAATGCTTATATTTTTTTCTGTAATAACATGGAAATTTAAGTGGATCAGTATCATTAGATTTATATATGAATTCAATGGTTTACATAATTAGGATCCTACCAGACGAATCTTTTAAAGATACGTATAATGGACATTCTTTTCCAAAAAATATTTTGATTTTAATCTGATTAACGATGTTGTCGACCTTTATTATCCAGTTTCGTTTTTTTCAGGAAATATTTTGCTGAAACCTTGAACAATATATTTCCATAACTAAATTTCAGCATACTTTAATCATAAGTCGCTTATACTCGATGGTCTAAGACTATTGTTTATTCCTTACTTTAGAGTTATTTCCGTAGGTCCAAATACGTTTAACCTAAGAGAAATCCAGTGAAATTTAAAAAATCGTTCACACGAGATGTTCAGTTGATGCAAAGGTCTGACAGACAGACGAACAGACAAGAGAGAGATGATTTCGGTCGTGAACACCCGAATCCTAATTAATTCATGGCTCATCTGCGCCTTTCGCACTTCTGGTGTTTTCAGAGGCGCTATTTTTCTCTTCCAGTCGAGTGGTTCCTTTCTTCATTCGACTATCGGAGATGACAGGATTTATCTGGAAATTATGAGGAACCTGACGTTGTCCCGCTTCTCTTCGCCTTTGAAGCTCTAAGTCCAAGGGGAAAATGATGGCCGGGGTGGGGTCGGGGGCGGGGGGAAGGGGGAGGAAGCCCGTGAACGGCTCAATTTCATGTGGCTCGGAGTTATGGCTCATTCTCTCTCTCTCTCTACTCTTACGCTCCTCCTCTATCTCCTCTTTCCTTCTTCTTGCTCTCTCTATTCTCTCTTCTTCTTCTCTCTCTTCTCTTCTCTCTGTCAACCCTGTATGTGTATGAGGAAGAGGAAATCATTATGCATTAATACACACACACACACACACACAGATATATATATATATATATATATGTATATATATATATATATATATATATATATATATATATATAAAGTATAAAAGGCCCATGAAAACACTGGTTTGAAGGTAAGGACTATATTTCGGTAGACTAACTTCCACCCTTATCAAGTAGTGATAAGGGTGGAAATTAGTCAACCGAAAGATAGTCCTTAGCTTTAAACCAGAGCGTGTTAAGGTGCCTTTTATACTTGAGACGTATCCTGTTTTAACAGAAGAATTTGTATATGCGTTTTGTGCATGTGTGAGAGAAAGTGTATGTTCGTTTGTTGAACGATATTTGTTGCGTAATATTAGTACATATAAAAGTCACTCGTGTAAAGTTCGTGCGCTCGTGTTAATTAGAATTGGGTGGGAATGTCCATGACTGACGACATTTTTTCTGGTACGAACAAAATACACAAATAAGGATAATCAGTCAAGCGAAGGTAGAGATACTCATCTTAGAACACATGAATCCAAAAGAAAATACAACGGGAAAAATTATATAAATGATTCGTTATTGGTGGTATAAGGATTTGTGGCTGTGCAGGTATGGAGAGAGCATTCAACATTTTTTTGCAAGATTGTAGGGACCAACAAAGAGTTATTTTGAGTGATAACAGAAAGGTTGAAACAAATAAAATAGCAAGAGGGGAATTCTGATAAAGTTTATTAGGTGTTATATGAAGTCACAACAACCTGTGTCTTTAGTTAGATAAAACTTTAGAGGGTACAAGTTGAAGTTCTGAAACATAATTGCTAAAAGTCTAGTGTGAAACTGAGAGTAATATATGAACAGTGCTTAATTCTGAAGCTCAGATTTGTTGTAGAAGGCGGCTTCTTCACAACAAGGTGTGATCCGACCTCCAGCGAAATTAGAATAACTAAGATATATTGTATTAGAAATAATTGTTCTGTACTGTTTAACATGCAAATTATTCTTTACTTTTTCACGCTAATAGATAAATCATAAATATCCTATCCTGAAATTCCTGTATCTTTAACTTTTAGGCTTTTGCTTATCCGTAGGGCTTTCCTACCCCCCCAATAAAGGACCAACAACAAAGTAGTTTGTAGGCTCCCCGAGTAAATGAAAAACTCCAGTTGTAATGTGAAATTAACCAGAGTATGCTGAGGAGGATGTACCTATCTGACATCCCCAGTTAGCCTCAGAGAAACAATCAATCCGCGAGTACCTCGTGATCAGAGCATCGCGGCATGATTGCTATAGCAATTCACATCAACCGTGCATTTGATGTCTAAATCTGTCCCTTACGACGCTCCTGATTAGCTATTAAGCCAATCACAGGTCTGGAAACTGTCGGTCTCTCTCCAGAGTTCACATGGGTAGGATCCATGTTCCACCTCTCCTGAGAGATGCGTCATTCAAAAGTATCCCTCAGGAGAAGTGGAACACACATCCTGCCTATGTGAACTCTCGACAGAGACTTGAGAGTTTCCAACCCTGTGATTGGCTCATCAACAGCCAATCAGGATCGTCGTAAGGGACTGGCCTAGACATCAAATGCACGGTTGATGTGGAAATACTATAGTGGTAATACTATCCATGAAAAAGCTGTGTTGGGCGTGTAAACCTTTGACGCAGGTGTCTAAGGGATGCACAAGGAGCGTTTGATAAACAGTTTGAAGTGTAGGAAATTACGGCCTTACCCTTGCCCAGTTGTGTGGTTGTGGAGGTGAGAGTAACCAAGGTCTAAATCTTTAAACCTCGAGAGTAACAAAGTCGGGAATTTTAGAAAGAATGGACCCGATGAGAAAATTACTCAAAATGGTTTAAAAAGAGAAGAGTTTGGACAATCTTTCTGGCAGAAAACATTCAGGGAAAGAGAGGAAGATATACTATAAAAAAAAAAATAGTCCACGATCGTCAACTTGAAGATGTAGCATGCATACAGGCTATGCAAACTCTACACATCCGTGAATAAATGGATGGATAATTGTTTGTTCCCGTTGCTTCATACGTACATAATGAATGTGTGTGTGTATGTATAATATACCTATACTATATATATATATATATATATAATATATAATATATATATATATATATATATATATACAATATACAATATACTATATATATATATATACATATATATAATATATATACAATATATATATATATCTATATATATATATATATATATATATATATTATATAATATATATATACCATATATATATATGTGTGTGTGTGTGTGTGTGTGTGTGTACTGGTGAAAAATGTTCTGTTACAACAGAATTCCATCTAATAAAAGGAGACCATAAAAACACCAAAATAATAGAGAGAAACATACTATATTTCAGAGACTGCTGTCTCTCTCTACCTGAAGAGAGAGCAGCAGTCTCTGAAATATAGTATCTCTCATATTTTGGTGTTTTTTATGGGCTCCTTTTATTAGATATATATATATATATATATATATATATATATATATATATATATATATATATATATATTATATATATATATACACACACACAGTAGTATATATATATACACACACACACAGTGGTCCCCCGTATTCGCGGGGGATGTGTACCAGACCCCCCGTGAATAGTTAAAACCCATGAATAGTTGGAACCCCTATAAAAATGCTAAAAACAGCCTATTTTGTTAGTTAAAACTCAAGAAAAACCCACTGAAAATTTTTATACTTGGTATTTTTAATAATTTTTTTGCAAAACGCGCATTTTATGATTAAATTGATAAAAAAAAAACCTAGGAATTTGTGGTTATTTCTCATAGAAAAATACCACAAATGTGCGAATTTTCGGCGAATAATGCGGGGAAATGTTCCCGAGAGAAATCCGCGAATGTGTGAGTCCGCGAATCCGGAGAACACGAATACAGGGGTCCACTGTATAATATATATATATATATATATATATATAGATATATCTATATATATATATATATATATATATATAATATATATATATATATATTATATAGTGCAGTATGCTCCTCAAACATCAATTCAGGAAAGCCGAAGACATATGGATGTTTTAAAAGTTGTTTTAACTTTGCTTCCCTTTTTTCTTTGGTATTTTAATGTTTTTTAAATGTCATTTTAAGAATCCTGTGTTTTTTTAGTATTTTTATTGTTATTGCTCTGTCATTTTACAGGACTAAATGTGATGCACATAGTCATGTGCAAAACGTTTCTTCATGAATAAATCTTCTTTTAAAACGTCCATGTGTCTTCGACTTTCCTGAATATATATAATATATATATAGATACTATATAGATATAGATTACAGAGAGATATATAGATATAGATGGATATAGTTATAGTAGTATAGATATATATTATATAGAATATATATATAGTATATATATTTATACTATATTCATAGTTATATATAGATATATCTTAAGATGATTATGAACATATAGGTATATCTATATAAGTTATAGTCCTATATTATAACTAATATATATATATATTATATATTTATAATACTAGAGATATAGGTATAAGATATAGGATATATTATCGTATTATAGGAGATATTTAGAATTTATATATATTATATTTATAGATATTATAGTATATCTATATAGATACATATAGTATATATATATATATTATATATATATATATATATATATATATATATATATATAATTTTTCGTTAAAAGCAATTGCTTTAGTGGCATCAATAAGTTCTTGCAGGTATCTTCATACCGACGAAGTTTTTTCCGATTCTCGTTCGTCAATTTCTGGTGAAAAATACGCAGACTTCCTTCTTCCATTTATTGAATTTTGTCACGACAGCTGTTTCGCCTTATGGCATTATCAAGCGACTACTGACTTACAATCTGACTTTGCCTTCGGCCTATTTATTTCATCGTGTGGGAGGTATGACCTTTAGGTATGGGTACTGGTTAGTCTAGGGATTAACGCTTAAGGGCGTTGTTTTAGATACAAAGAACATAAGGACATATGTACTGTGACAATAAGAGTGAAAGTTTGAACAGTGGTTAAATAAATATTCAAAATACAATGCCATGTGCTAGAGTTTCCTTAAATGTATGTTTAAAATTTAATATGTTACATGTTGGTTTTAGATAAAAATTACAAAATTACATACAGGAATGAAAATGAATATAGAAATCTAAATACAGGAATACAAATATATGTATATATTTTATAGCATGCATAAAGGTGTTATATCTATATAAATACATTATTAGTATATATGTATATTATATAATGTTATAATAGAATATAATATAATAATTATGATACATATAATGGATAGAGAATATTATAAAAGGTATATGTTTCCACGGCTTCATGATAAAAAATAATTTCGACAACGTTCATGCAACCCATCATTACCTGAATTTCAGAAAACATGCTATTTACGAGCCGCTTTCTCAACACTGCTTATAAGAAATGGCCTCTTCAGGCTAAGAAAGAACCGGCTCTCAAAAAAACTGCATACTGGTAATTCACAAAGCTTAATTAGGTTCGGGGAAATAAAACTTTTAAAGCTCCTTGCTCCACTTGATTTGTTTCTTCTTCTTCTTCTTCTTCTTCTCAATTTTGCTCTGGAAAGAGAAAGAGAGAGAGAGGGAGAGAGAAATATCGTAATGATCCCGGGGGCTTAGACATTCGGCTAGGTAATGAAATTCTCCTTTGAAATGCCTGCCCCGCATATCACTGCTGAACCTGGTACCTCATCAAGCGAGTTTATTGGGTTTCATAATTACTAGGCGAAGGGGAAAAGAATTCTGGCTTTCTTTGTTGGTGACCTGTTTGAAAATTCTCTCTCTCTCTCTCTCTCTCTCTCTCTCTCTCTCTCTCTCTCTCTCTCTCTCTCTCTCTCTCTTCAAACAAGAAACTAATGACAAAAGTTAGAGCTTTAGGAATTGTTGGAGAAATATCAGACTGGATCGAATACTGGCTAACTTATAGAAAACAAGAATCGCAATAAAAGGTGAAGAATCAGAATCGGCAGATGTGACAAGCGGAGTTCCCCAGGGTTCTGTTCTTGACCCGCTCTTGTTTTTTTATTTACGTTAATGACTTTGATATAGACTTAACTAGCAGGATAGCCAAATTTACGGATGACACCAAACTAGGCGTAAATGCAGCAGACCCAAATACAGTGGAAAGTTTAATTGGTATATAAGGAAAATAGGAGAGTGGTCAAAAAGATGGCAAATGCCTTTAACTTCGATAAGTGTAAAGTGTTACAAATAGGAACAAACAACCAACATGCTGCTTGTGAATGACATATAGTTTAAAAAAGAAGAAGACCTTTGAGGTATTATTACCATGGACTTAAAATTAACAAGACGGTGCGTAAAGATGAAAAGAATGAGCAAAACTAGTGGGATACATAAAGAGGCAGTTCAAATACAGAAACAAAGAAACGGAGCTGCAGCTCTACACATAAATACTTAGACCTCATCTTGAATATGCAGTGCAATTTTGGTCACCAACCCTAAGGAAGGACATAAATGGATTAGAAGTGGTACAAGCAAGAGCCACAAAGTTAATTTCATCCCCCAGGCAAATGGGGGCCCCGTAGCGGGTTAGTGCCGTAAAACCTAATGTGGTGCACTGTAGGCATTACTTAAGGTTCTTTGCAGCGTCCCTTCAGCCCCTAGCTGCAACTACTTTCATTCCTCTTACTGTACCTCCTTTCATATTATCATTCTTCCATCTTACTTTCCACCCTCTCCTAACAATTGATTCATAGTGCTACTGCGAGGCTTTCCTCCTGTTACACCTTTCAGACCTTTTCACTGTCAGTGTGCGTTTCAGCGGTGAATGGCCTTAGTTGCCCCCAGTGCTAGGCATTATGCTTAAAACCTCTAAGACTAGCGAGCCTGATGATGTATGACTTAAAAACACTACGATTGCGACGGCAGCTAGTAGAAACATTCAAAATACTGAAGGGCATAACAAAAGTAGACAGTAACCTCTTCCCATTAAACGAAAACCAGACACATAAGTAATGGATGTAAACTAGAACTGAAAAGATGCTACACATCTTATTGTGGGAACTTCTTTACATACAAGATATGTGACACATGGAATAAACTGCCACCAGGAGTTGTAAACAGCAACAGTGTGGAAGAGTTTAAAAGAAAGCTAGGAATATCACTAGGACACTTTGAATGAATAGTAAAACCTGCTCCTAGAGATAAGTGAGCACATGTTGTCTCCTCGGATGGACTAATAAGTCTTAGAGACATCCTAATCCTTGTAACTCTCTCTCTCTCTCTCTCTCTCTCGTACTTTACAGTGTATCCTTGAATAAAATGCTTCAAAAAGATAGACTCAATAAAAAAAGGTGGAGGTGTTATGTTATATGTTAGGGACCTCCTCAGTCCGATAGAGTATAAAATTACAACCATGCAAGAAGTGATTGGCATCAACTTAAACAGACTAGGGAGGAAGATAACTCTATTACTAGTGGAGACCTCCCCACCAATCACAAATGTCCGATGAGGAGCTGTATGCACTGCTAGCACAAGAGATAAACAACAAACTGCATAATATTGGGAGATTTCAATGCAGCAGTACACTGGGACAGGATGACCTCCGCATCAAACGTAGAAGGAAAGAGACTCTTAGATTTTGTAAAAAATTAATTCCTCCACCAATGGATTGACAAACTTACCAGAGGAAACAACATACTAGACATCGTCCTATCAACAGCAGATAATCTAGTGTCTGACCTTTCAGTAGGTGCAAATCTAGGCAAAAGCGACCATAAAATTATCTCATTTCAAATTAATGTTCAACATAAAAAAGAGAAGAAGATATTAATGAGATTAGACTAACGTCGACAAGGCATAAAAAAGCTAAAGGAGTACGTTAAAAATCTAGAGTACGACGAGAACACAGGCATAGACAAACACTGGGAAGCCTTTCATGAGGAATACACAGAAAGACGCCCTAGATGTTTACCATTAAGGCAAATACTAACAAATGGCAACCCTCAGCCTAAGTGGTTCAACAGAGAAATTAAACATACAACTAGAGAGAGACAAACTGCATAAAATCAATGAACCCACACCCAACACCAGTAGAAGCAAGCAGGCATGAAGAACTCTGTAGATCGTTGGATAAATTAGTAAGATGCAAAGATAAATGAGGATAAGAGAGTTGCATCAGTCTGTAAAGAAAATCCAAAGGAATTCTTTGCGCATGTTAGTAGTAGGAAACCAATAGAAAATAACATTGGTCCCCTAAGGGACAATAGAGGTAACCTGGTGAACTCAGACTTGGAAAAAGCAGTTATTGAAGACACTACCTCAATACCGGAACCTGCTATTAAATATGAAGAGACAGACCGTTGGACAAAATAATATTTACAGAAGAGGACATTAAAAACAAATAGACAAACTCAACCAGTTCAAATCTCCTGGCCCGGTTGGGATTCATCGAAGAGAAATTAAAGAGCTAAAAGAAGAGATAGTTCCTCACCTATATAAACTCTACAGAAAAAGTGCTGAACAAAGAAAGGCACCAAAAGGATGGAAAGTAGGTAATGTGCCCCCAGTTTACAAAAAAGGTCCAAGAGAAGAGCGGGGAAATTATAGACCAATCTGTCTAACGTCTGTCGTTTGCAAGATTTTGAGTCCATAATTGCAGATCAAATTGTGGATCACATTGATAGAAACAACTTGTTGTTAAACAGCCAACACGGTTTCAGACAAAACAGATCATACCTATCAAACCTCTCGGAGTCTTTTCATAACATGCTTGGTATTTCCGACAGTAGTAGAGCAATAGATATACTGTACTTAGATTTCCGAAAGGCCTTGGACAAAGTCCCACGCAAGAAACATATGACAAAAGTTAGAGTTTTAGGAATTGTAGGAGAAACAGCAGACTGGATCGAAGACTGGCTAACATATAGAAAATAGAGAGTCGTAATAAATGGTGAAGAATCGGAATGGGCAGATGTAACAAGCGGAGTTCCCCAGGGTTCTGTCCTTGGCCCTCTCTTGTTTTTTTATTTACATCAATGGCATTGATATAGACTAACTAGAAGGATAGCCAAATTTGCAGATGACACCAAACTAGGTGTAAATGCAGCAGACCCAGATGCAGTGGAAAGTTTAAGAAATTATCTAGTGAAAATAGGAGAGTGGTAAAAAAAATGGTAAATGCCTTTTAACGTAGATAAGTGTAAAGTGTTACAAATAGGAACAAACAACCCCCATGCCAGTGACATGCTGCTTGGGAATGACATAAGTAGTGTAGAACAAGAGGAGGACCTTGGAGTCATTATTACCAAGGACTTAAAATCCACAAAACAGTGCATAAAAGCTGAAAAGAAGGCTCGGAAACTAGTGGGATACATAAAAAGGCAGTTCAAATACAGAAACAAGGAAACGGTGCTGTAGCTCTACACATCAATAGTTAGATCCCATCTTGAATATGCAGTACAGTTTTGGTCACCAATACTAAGAAAAGACATAAATAGATTATGAGTACAAGCAACAGCCACAAAGTTAATTCCCATCAGGCAAATAGGTTACCGAAGACTACTAGAGAGCCTGAACACGTATGGCTTAGAAGCACGATGATTGCGAGGATAACTAATAGCAACATTTAAAATACTGAAAGGCATAACAAAAGTAGACAGTAACCTATTTACGTTAAACGAAAACCAGACAAGAAATAATGGATGGAAACTAAAACTGAAGAGATACAACACATCCCATTGTGGGAACTTCTTTACATACAAGATATGTGACAAGTGGAATAAACTGCCACCAGAAGTTGTAAACAGCAACAGTGTTGAAGAGTTTGAAAGAAAGCTAGACAAAATCTCCTACAAATAAGTGAGCACACAATGTTTCCTAGGATGGACTAACAAGTGTCTTTGAGACATCCTAATCCTTGTAACTCCTTATAACACTCTCTCTCTCTCTCTAGTGGGATACATAAAAAGGCAGTTCAAATACAGAAACAAGGAAACGGTGCTGTAGCTCTACACATCAATAGTTAGATCCCATCTTGAATATGCAGTACAGTTTTGGTCACCAATACTAAGAAAAGACATAAATAGATTATGAGTACAAGCAACAGCCACAAAGTTAATTCCCATCAGGCAAATAGGTTACCGAAGACTACTAGAGAGCCTGAACACGTATGGCTTAGAAGCACGATGATTGCGAGGATAACTAATAGCAACATTTAAAATACTGAAAGGCATAACAAAAGTAGACAGTAACCTATTTACGTTAAACGAAAACCAGACAAGAAATAATGGATGGAAACTAAAACTGAAGAGATACAACACATCCATTGTGGGAACTTCTTTACATACAAGATATGTGACAAGTGGAATAAACTGCCACCAGAAGTTGTAAACAGCAACAGTGTTGAAGAGTTTGAAAGAAAGCTAGACAAAATCTCCTACAAATAAG
>NC_087203.1:34270791-34273291 GCF_015104395.2 Macrobrachium nipponense | reverse complement strand
CGTACACTAACTGCCTCAATTTTAATGTCTCGTGCTGACTGGTTTATTGATGCTGAGGGAGATTTGAGAGAGAACGACTTTAGTCCAGGAACTTTGGCTGGGTGGAGAAACTTGTGTACTCACTTACGCTTAAGCCCGCTCCTCTTCATCCTTTGAAAGTGTATATACTTGACGTTAGCGGGATGCCATCTGTAGTGCGCCCTTCGCCTTTTATGGAGCTTTGCTTGTGGTGGTTTTGCGTGTGTTTTTGACATCACTGCTTGCTTAGAAGCGAAAGTGGTCTCACCACCTGGAGACCAGGCTGGAGATTCAAAATCCCTTGATGGTGATGGGGTTGGGGTCTCAACTTTGTATGGCCAAGACTGCCAAAGATAACATTGCAGGACATCGCTCAGGAAAATAAAAGGTGTACAACAAAGCAGTAAATCATTGTTGTTTTAGATTGGACTGCCATTCATGTTACAATAAGGGTGCTATATGTACATTTGGGTGCATTTCAAGTAAAATATTTATTTAGACTTATTATTTACCGTTATGTTGTTCTTACTTTAGTAAATTGATGTGTTAACTGACTAAGTTTTCATGGCTAAGCTTGGGAAACGACAAGGTTTCGCTAGGCCGTTGGGTAACTTAGCATAGGCTATAAGCATAGTATTATTTCCTTATTCACATTTTGCTGTTGTCCACATTGAGCCTATTTACGCTGATGTAAATGTTACTGTATGTATGAATATTGTAATAACTTTCTAATAATTTCTTTGGTTTCTCTTTAACGTATTTTTTGTAAGTCACGAGAAACTGCTTGTTGGTTCTTTTCGCTCCCCTCAAGGGTTTTATATTTACTGTTATACAGTTGCATTTGTCCGCTCGTTTCTATTTCAAATGTTTCAACGAGAGGAGTATCGTCGTCAGTAATTCCCTCTTTCGACTGATGATTATACGCTGCTTTTCTCGTCACCCTTAGTCTACTCTGTTGGCGGGGTTGGGGGGAGGCTTTTCATCAGGCGAAGGTTAATCGTTACTACAGTTCCCCGAAGAGAGGTTAACTTTAGCACCATGTGTATTATGTCTCTTTGTGGACAAATTTGTACTAATAATCGTATATTTTTTTGTCAATAAAATAACTTACTAACTTTTCTCACTGCACTCCTCTTTGCTGTTGTCTGCAGCACTGCCTTCTGGCCAAGGCCAGGACATCTAGACGCTCGCTTTTTTCAACGTCAGGCTGTTGTTGGTGGTGGAGGGTCTGCCCTGTGCACTCCTGAGCGAGCTTGTCTGTGGGCTTTGCCTTTGCCGCCCCTTCACCTCTCCCCCTCTGTGAGAAAGGTCCACCCCTTGCATTGACGAGTGCACTGCTGTATCCTCCGGGAATCGTCAGGAGGCCTTTTGAGGTCGGAGAAGGGTGAGCAACCCCCTTTGCCTGTATTTGCATTCCCCTTTATGTGAATGGACTCTCCGTCGGAGCATTACTTCAAAGCATCAAGTGGAAGGCTTCTCCCGTAGGAGCCTTTGTAGACAGTTTTCCCCAACTGAAGCAGTTTCAATGTAATTTCACCATATTTGATGATTCGTTTATTGATTGTTTGAACTAAGGCGTATCACACTTTTGTAAATTATCAGGGTAAAGAAAAACGTCAGTTAATAGTGTTAAGTTTCTTCGCTGTCTCCTCCTATCGTTCGCACGTGGATGGGTATTGATTTCGTTCTACTACTGTGACATTTCTCTTAAGCTTGCCGCACACTGAGCCCGAACGGACGCGCCCGAACAGAACCGAAACGTCCGATAGAAATCGAAAGCATGCATTCTTACCTGACTGCGCACACTGGGCCAGAACAGAACGGAACCGACGCATTATTCTTTAAAAGATATTTTTTCTGAGGCGTCAGTGGCGTCTGACAGGGAGCAGTGTAGCCACTCATGTGTAACAATAAATATTGTTGGAAAAATACAAAACATTGTGCCTACAGAGAGTTATTTTGATTTGTGTTTGTTAGCTATAATAATTGTTTTCACAAAAGGAATTATTGTGAACAATCATTAAGTGTATAACAATAAATATTGTTGAAAGCATGCAAAGCAGTGTGCCTACGGAAAGTTATTTTGGTTTATTTTTGTTAACTGTAATAATTGTTTTCACAAAAGGAATCATTGTAAACAATTAATAAAGTGTATAACATTAAATATTATGACCTACTACCACACTGGCTGCGTCGGTTCAGTTTTGTGGCTTCTGGCTCAGTGTGAGCGCTGGACGTCGTTTCTGTTCTGTTCTGAGGCTTCGGTGGCTTCGGCGGCGGTTCCGTTCCGGCTCAGTGTGCGGCAACCTTTACTCTTCTTTATATGCAATAGTTAGGTAGGAGATTGAGGTAAGTATGTGTGAGGGTATTTTATCCCCAAGCAGGTTTTCGAGGACATTTTTTCATATAGTCTTTTGTGAATAAATAAGTGTTAAATTTATTAATTTGGATTTTCCACCCTTTTTGAGTGTTTATTACCTGA
>NC_087203.1:34150791-34263291 GCF_015104395.2 Macrobrachium nipponense | reverse complement strand
TTGCTGGACACACTAGAAGATCTTCAAATGGAGCAAGAAATGGAAGAATTATACAGTTATTTTGAAGATACATACATTGGAACGCCCCAAAGAACAGGAGGAAGAAGAATGCAGCCTTTATTTTCAGCAATGATTTGGAGCGTTGAACAAAGGTCAACAGATGGTTTACCGAGAACCAAAAACGAGCTTGAAGGGCGGCACCGAGAATTCTGACCCTATATGATGCCCCGCACCCTTCCTTATGGCGGTTTTTAAGAGACATTCAGCAGGGAGAAATTATGCAAAGAACTAAATTGACAGCTTATTTATCAGGCGAAAAAGAGACTACAAATAAAAAAAAAGCCGTAGAAATGAATGGAAGGATTCAGACATTAAAACTAAGACTCAAAATTAAAGAAATTTCAGCATTTGAATTCTTACGTGGCATTAGTTATATTATCAAATACTGATTAAATATATTCGTAATTTTCTAACTAATCCCTAACTGTATAAGTTTTGATATTGGTGTTACCACATACGAATTCCTTTTTAATGTTTTATGATTTTTAAATAAAGTACATCAGATTTTTAACTTTAAAACCTAGCTTTTTTTGTGCACTAGCTATTTTGGAACTAGTTGTCTAGTACAAGCTATTTTGGTACACTACCTATTTTGGTTAAAGATCTGTATACATACTCACGAGAAATGTTTTTACTGTGGAGGCAAAATGGTAGCCCCAGGGAAGGGCACACTGCATACTAATGAGACAGGCGAGAGTGCAATTCAAACTTGCTCTTAAGCACTGCAGGTTAAATGAAAAACAACTAAGAGCCGATGCAATGTCTAGAAACTTAGAATCTGGTGATTATCCTCGTCTTTGGAAAGATATCCGGTCCTTGAATCCCAAAACTAAAAAGCTATCACAGAGAGTAGGGAAGCAGTCGGAGACGAAGCTATCGTAAGTATGTGGGGCGATCACTTCTACAACATCCTGAATTGCATAAATGATCAAGATTCCCGGAGAGATGTAGATAACCTCCTTACTGACAACATTCAATTTCATTTTGCAGACCGTATTACGCCAGGTAACATCAGCGATGCCATAAACAGCCTACCTAATAATAAATCGCACGGATGTGATGGTCTTCCTTCAGAGGCTTTCAAATTCTGCCATCCGATAATTTACATTTTGCTAGCTGCCCTATTCAATGCGTGCATAATTCAGCAGTTTCTTCCAGACTCCTTACTCTTAGTTCACTTGATACCATTAATCAAAAACAAGCTAAAGGATGCAGCTGACCCTGGCAACTACCGGCCTATTGCAATCACAACGATCGCATCGTAGATACTTGAGTCTGTTCTTCTAGTGAGACTTCTCCCCTTTCTACACACCACTGACAACCAGTTCGGGTTTAAAGCAAACCACTCAACCGACACCTGCATCTACATACTGAAAGAATTGCTGAACTACTGCCTATCATCAGCCTCTCCTGTTTTCCTTTGTTTTGTAGATGTGAGAAAAGCATTTGACAGAGTAAACTACCTGAAGCTCTTCCTGAAGCTGCATGAAGGGGGCACACCCCTGTATCTAATTGGCATTTTACATTGCTGGTTCTCCACACAGCAATTCTGTGTCAAATGGGCTTCGGCAAGGGGGCATTCTCTCTCCATACCTGTTTAATACGTACACAGATGCCTTGAATGTCAAACTGAACTCACTCCCAATCGGGTGCACCAATGAAGCAACTATAAACAACCTCTGTTACGCCGACGATATGGTTCTGATTTCCCCATCAGTGCAAGGACTCCAACGACTCATCGACACCTGCCGCCAATATGCAGAGGAATTTGATATAATCTACAACGAAACCAAGACCCAGTGCATGTCGCTGTTCCCGAGATCGCTTAAGCATATTGTAGAACAACAAATTTTCCTCGGAAACCATCGGCTGGAATTTGTGCACGAATTTCCGTATTTGGGTCACATTATCACCCACGACCTAAAAGATACGGCAGACATTGAACAGAGGTGTCGTAAACTATGTGCAACTGGCAACATGATTGCAAGGAGGTTTGCCTTCTGTCACCGAAACGTGAAACTGCTGCTCTTCCGCTCGTACTGCTACAGTATCTATGGGTGTTCCCTCTGGACGAACTATAACCGAGAGACCATGAGACGCATCACTGTTGTGCACAATGACATTCTGGGACGCCTCACAAACACTCCCCGCTACCACTCCGCCACACAGATGTTCATAGAAAACCACCGGGACAATTTAAAAATCATTGTTAGGCGAACAATGTCCAGTCTGGTAACCCGAATGAGAAACAGCAGCAACTTGCGAATACAAAGCATCCTAAGGAGTGAATCAAGAAGATCTAAATTGTGGGAAAGATGGGAAAATGAGGCCTTTGTTCCTTAAAGGACTTAATCTCTGTATTGACAAGAGGTCATCTGCAGATTTTGTCATTATTACATTTATTGCTGATATTTAAATTTTTCATTATTACTGTAATTACTATCAAGTTAAAGTTTTTTACATTCAATTTTTGTATTTAGCCCTCTGGACCAGACTACTATAACCACCTAAGGTCTCTAGTTGAAATTCAAGTTATATAATATGTGCACTAACTGTTATTGCTCTCAATGCATATTTTTTTTCGCACCAATATTATTACGGTTATTACCAGTATTATGATTACTATCTTTTATGCTACCTCAGCTATTTTGTGGATAAGTGCCGATTATTCTTTTTTTTTTTTATCATGTTGTCTCATGTATCTAGATTGTGTATGTTACTGTCTGTATTGAGTATATTCCATGTTTATGGCCCTGAGCTGAAATAAAGGATATTATTATTATTATTATTATTATTATTATTATTATTATTATTATTATTATTATTATTATTATTATTATTATTATTATTATTATTATTATTATTTTGGAATTAGCTCTTTTGGACTAGCTATTTTGGAACTAGCTATTTTGGGACTAGGTGTTTAGTCGCATAATCTACCTTGCACACCTTACCACACTTAGGGCAAGGGTTTGTGCTGGTATATGATAGTATTATTCGATGAAAGTACTAATTAGTCAATCATTCTTAAATTTTTATGCAAATATGTCGAACCTGTCACGGAACTGATCTCATTACGCCTTCAAGGTTTTGTGCACTAGTAGAGTTAATGGATAAAAATGTTCTTGATGAGTAAGTATGACGCTTTTTGAAATTACATTGCTGTCAGGGCACTTCCATGATCAGTAATGATAATGACCAAAATATTTCCATGAGCAGTAATTATAATGACCAAAATAGAGAATTTTCAAAATTGCTAAAGCGTTTCGGATTATTCCATTATTATTTTTTTTTACATCCGGAACAAACCATTGCAGCTTCTGCAGAATATTACATCATCATCTTCATCATAATCCAGTAATAAAAGTTATGGAAATATGGAAGTCGCCAGATACCAGAGGACTGAAAATCAGCTAGAGTTTTGCTTTGGCTTTAGCTGGATCAGGGTGTTTGTTTTTTTTTTTCTCTTGTAACAGCCCTTACAGATTTGACGTTATAAATTCGAAGTTGAAAAAATATAAAGGAGAGTCAAGTCTGGTGGCCAATAACGACACGCAGGCAAAAACACTGTATATTGTGAAATTTATTAGAGAAATAAATAAAATTTTGTGCTTGTAATGAGATACAGATGAACTGACTTGGAAGTTGGATAGCTTCGAGTTTTGCAAGAGCAAGCTTCCCTCCCAGTTTCAAGCAAAATATTTGGTTGAAGATGGGCCTTGCGCAGGTTCTCAAAAGCTCCCAACTTCAAGTAAAGAGTTTGGTTGAAGATGGGGCCTATGCAGGCTCTCAAAAGCTCCCAGCTTCAAGCAAAGTTTTTGGTTGAAGATGGGGCCTGCGCAGGCTCTCCAAAGCGCCCAGCTTCAGGTAAAGTTTTCAGTTGAAGATGGGGCCTGCGCAGGCTCTCCAAAGCGCCCAGCTCCAGGCAAAGTTTTAGGTTGAAGATGGGGCCTGCGCAGGCTCTCCAAAGCATCCAGCTTCAGACAAAGTTTTCGGTTGAAGATGGGGCCTGCGCAGGCTCTCCATAGCGCCCAACTTTAGGCAAAGTTATAGGTTGAAGATGTGGCCTGCGCAGGCTCTCCACAGCGCCCAGCTCCAGGCAAATTTTTCGGTTCAAGATGGGGCCTGCGCAGGCTCTCCACAGCGCCCAGCTCCAGGCAAAGTTTTAGGTTGAAGATGGGGCCTGCGCAGGCTCTCCAAAGCGCCCAGCTTCAGGCAAAGTTTTCGGTTGAAGATGGGGCCTGCGCAGGCTCTCCACAGCGACCAACTTCAGGCAAATTTTTCGGTTGAAGATGGGGCCTGCGCAGGCTCTCCACAGCGCCCAGCTCCAGGCAAATTTTTCGGTTGAAGATGGGGCCTGCGCAGGCTCTCCACAGCGCCCAACTTCAGGCAAAGTTTTAGGTTGAAGATGGGGCCTGCGCAGGCTCTCCAAAGCATCCAGCTTCAGACAAAGTTTTAGGTTGAAGATGGGGCCTGCGCAGGCTCTCCAAAGCGCCCAGCTTCAGACAAAGTTTTCGGTTGAAGATGGGGCCTGCGCAGGCTCTCCATAGCGCCCAACTTTAGGCAAAGTTATAGGTTGAAGATGGGGCCTGCGCAGGCTCTCCACAGCGCCCAGCTCCAGGCAAAGTTTTCGGTTGAAGATGGGGCCTGCGCAGGCTCTCCACAGCGCCCAGCTTCAGGCAAAGTTTTAGGTTGAAGATGGGGCCTGCGCAGGCTCTCCACAGCGCCCAGCTTCAGGCAAAGTTTTCGGTTGACGATGGGGCCTGCGCAGGCCTCTCGCCACCAAAGCGCCCAGCTCCAGGCAAAGTTTTTAGGTTGAAATTTGGGCCAGATGGGCCTGCGCAGGCTCTCCAAAAGCGCCCAGCTTCAGGCAAAGTTTTTCGGTTTGACGATGGGGCCATGCCCAGGATCTCCACAGCGCCCAGCTCCAGGCAAAGTTTTAGTTTTGAAGATGGGGCCTTGCGCCAGGCTCTCCCAAAGCGCCCCAGCCATCTTCAGGCAAAGTTTTAGGTTTTCGGTTGAAGATGGGGCTCCTGCGCCAGGCTCTCCACCCAGCGCCCAGAGCTCCAGGCAAAGTTTTAGGTTGAAAGATGGGGGCCCTGCGCAGGCTCTTTCCAATAAAGCGCACCCCACCTTCAGGCGAAAGTTTTCGGTCTTGAAAGATGGGGGCCTCCTGCGCAGGCTCTCCACCAAGCTCCGCCCAACGTTCAGGCAAAATTTTTTTCGGTTTGAAGGATGGGGCCTGCGCAGTGGCTGCTACCACCAGCGCCCAGCTCCAGGTCAAATTTTTCGGTTTGAAGGAGGGGCCTGCGCCAGGCTCTCCACAAGCGGCCCAGCTCCAGGCTAAAGTTTTCGGTTGCAAGGATGGGGCACACTGAGCAGGGTCCTTCTCCACAGTGCCCCTTGGCTTCAGGAAAAGTTTTTGTTTTTTGCGGTTGAAGGATGGGGCCTGGCCGCAAGGCTCTCTCCACAGGTGCCCGGCTTTCAGGAAAAGTTTTCGGTTGAGAGAAGATGGGGTACCTGCGCCAGGCGCTATTCCACAGTTGCCCGGCTTCAGGAAAAAGTTTATCGGTTTTGAAGATGGTGCCATCGCGCAGGCCTCTCACACCAAACCCACCACCAGTGCCCGGATTCAGGGAAGGGAAAGTTTATTCGGTTGGAGAAGATGGGGCCATCACAGGCTCTCCACAAAGTGCCCGGCTTTCAGGAAAAAGTTTTCGGTTTGAAGATTGGGACGGCCTTAGGCCTGCGCAAGGCTCTTCCACAGCGTGCCCACCGGTTCAGGAAGGAAAAGTTTTCGGTTTTGAAAGATGGGTTGCCTTCCTGCGCAGGCCTCATCCACAGTGCCCGGCTTCAGGAAAAGTTTTCGGTTGAAGATGGGGCCTCGCAGGCTCTCCACAGTGCCCGGCTTCAGGAAAAGTTTTCGGTTGAAGATGGTGCCTGCGCAGGCTCTCCCATTTTCAGTGCCCACCCGGCTTCCCAGGAAAAAAGTTTTCGGAAAAGTTTTGAAGATGGGCCTCGCAGGCTCTCCAACAGTGCCCGGCTTTCAGGAAAAGTTTTTGTTGAAGATGGGGCCTTCGCAGGCTCTCCACCAGTTTGCCCGACTTCAGGGAAAAGTTTTCGTTGAAGATGGGCCTGCGCAGGCTCTCCACAGTGCCCGGCTTCAGGAAAAGTTTTCGGTTGAAGATGGGGCCTGCGCAGGCTCTCCACAGTGCCCGGCTTCAGGAAAAGTTTTCGGTTGAAGATGGGGCCTCGCAGGCTCTCCACAGTGCCCGGCTTCAGGAAAAAGTTTACCCGGTTGAAGAATGGGCCTGCGCAGCGGCTCTCACCAGTTACGGCTTCAGGAAAAGTTTTCGGTTGAAGATGGGGCCTGCGCAGGCTCTCCACAGTGCCCGGCTTCAGGAAAAGTTTTCGGTTGAAGATGGGGCCTGCGCAGGCTCTTCACAAGTGCCGCCCCGGCTTTCATGAAAACGTGTTTTTTCGGTTGAACATTGGGGCCTGGCGCAGGCTCTCCACAGTGCCCGGCTTCAGGAAAAGTTTTCGGTTGAAGATGGGGTCCTGCGCAGGCTCTCCACCCCAGTTGCCCCGGTCTTCAGGAAAAGTTTTTTGGGGTTTTTTTTTTTCGGTTGAAGATGAGGGGCCCTGCGGCCAGGCTCCTCCACAGTGCCCGGCTTCAGGGAAAAGTTTTCAGGGATTGAAGATGGGGCCCTGGGCGCCAGGCTCTCCCGACAGTGCCCGGCTTCAGGAGAAGTTTTTTCGGTTTGAAGATGGTTGCCTGCGCAGGCTCTCCACAGTGCCCCGGCCTTCAGGAAAAGTTTTTCGGGTTGGAACGATGGGGCCCTCGCAGGCTCTCCACAGTGCCCGGCTTCAGGAAAAGTTTTCGGTTGAAGATGGGGCCTCGCAGGCTCTCCACAGTGCCCGGCTTCAGGAAAAGTTTTCGGTTGAAGATGGGGCCTGCGCAGGCTCTCCACAGTGCCCGGCTTCAGGAAAAGTTTTCGGTTGAAGATGGGGCCTGCGCAGGCTCTCCACAGTGCCCGGCTTCAGGAAAAGTTTTCGGTTGAAGATGGGGCCTCGCAGGCTCTCCACAAAAGTGCCCTGGCTTTTTCATGAAAAGTTTTCGGTTGAAGATGGGGCCTGCGCCAGGCTCTTCACAGTGCCGGCTTCAAGGAAAAGTTTTCGTTGAAGATGGGCCTTGCGCAGGCTCTCCACAGTAGCCCTGGCTTCAAGGAAAAGTTTTTCGTTGAAGATTGGGGCCTGCGACAGGCTCTCCACAATGCCCGTCTTCGGAAAAGTTTTTCGGTTGGAAGGATTGGGCCTGCGCAGCTCTCCACAGTGGCCCGTCTTCCAGGAAAATTTTCGGTGAAGATGGGGCCTGCGCCCAGCTCTTTCCACAGTGCGCGAGCTTCAAAAAGGATTTTAAGTTTTCGGGGGGGGGGTTGAAGATGGTGGGGCCCTGCGCAGGCTCTCCACAGTGCCCGGATTCAGGAAAAGTTTTCCCGGGTGAAGATAGTGGCCTTCGCAAGGAAAACTCTCCCGTGCCCGGCTTTTCAGGAAAGTTTTTGGTTGAAGATGGTGGGGCCCTCGCAGCTTCTCCACAGTGCCCGGTCTTCAGGAAAAGTTTTCGTTTGAAGAAATGGGGCCTGCGCCCAAGGCTCTCCACCAGTGGCCCAGCTTCAGGAAAAGGTTTTAGGTTGAAGATGGGGGCCAGCGCAGGCTCTCCACAGTGCCCGGCTTCAGTGGAAAAGTTTTCGGGTTTTTGAAGATGGGGGGCCTGCCGCAGGCTCTCAAGCGGCCCCAGGCTCCGGCCAAGTTTTTAGGTTGAAGAATGGGGGCCTGCGCGGCTCTCCACAGTGCCCGGCCTTTCAGGCCAAAGTTTTCGGTTGAAGATGGGGCCTGAAGAGGCTCTCCACACGCCCAGCTCCAGGCAAATTTTTCGGTTGAAGATTTTGGGGGCCTGCGCAGGCTCTCCAATAAAAACCAGTGCCCGGCTTTCAAGAAAAGTTTCGGTTTGAAGATGGGGCCTGCGCAGGCTCTCCACCAGTGGCCGGCTTCAGGAAAAGTTTTCGTGACGATGGGGCCTGAAAGAGGCTCCCACAGCGCCCAGGCTCCAAAGGCAAATTTTTCGGTTGAAGATGGTCCTTGCGCAAAGGCTCTCCCACAGTGCCCGGGGCCTTTCAGGAAAGTTTTTCTGTTGAAGATGGGGCATGTGCAGGCCTCTCCCAGTGCACGGCTTTCAGGAAATTTTCCCGGTTGAAGATGGGGCCTTCGCAGGCTCTCCACAAAAGTCCTTTGGGTTCATGAAAAGTTTTCGGTTTGAAGATGGGGGCCTGCGCAGGCTCTCCAAGTGCCCAGGCTTTCAGAAAAGTTTCCGGTTTTGAAGATGGTCCTGCGCAGGCTCTCCACAGTCCCAGGCTTTTCAGAAAAGTTTTTCCGGTTGAAGATGGGGCCTGCGGCAAAGGCTCTTTTCAAAGCGCCCGGCTCCAGGCAAAGTTTTAGGTTAAAGATCGGGGTACCTGCGCAGAGGCTCTCCACAGTGCCCGGCTTCCCCAGAAAAGTGTTCGGTGGAGATGGGGCCCTGAAAGAGGCTTTCCACCAGCGCCAAAAGCTTTTCCAGGCAATTTTTCGGTTGAAGCTGGGGCCTGCGCAGGCTCTCCACAGCGCCCAGGGCTTCCAAGCAAAGTTTTCGGTTGAAGGTTGGGGCCTGCTCAGGACTCCTCCACAGCCGCCCGTCTTCAGGAAAAATTTCCAGTTGAGAAATGGGGCCTGGCACAGGCTCTCACCCAGCCAGGGGGAACAAACGCTTTTTCCAGGCAAAGGTTTTAGGTTTAAGAGGGGCCTACGCGGGCTATCCCCAGCGCCCAGGCTCCAGTCAACGTTTTTTTCCTGTTGAAGATGGGGCCTGCTCAGGCTCTCAAAGCGCCCAGCTCCCCCAGGACAAAGTTTCGTTGAAGGAATGGGGCCTGCGCAAAGGCTCTTTTCCACAGCCCCGGCTTCCGGAAAATTTTCAGTTGAAGGATGGGGCCTGCACAGACTCTCCACAGCGCTCAGCTCCAGGCAAATTTTTTGGTTGAAGATGGGGCCTGCGCAGGCTCTCCACAGCGCCCGGCTTCAGGAAAAGTTTTCATTTGAAGATGGGGCCTGCGCAGGCTCTCCACAGCGCCCGGCTTCAGGAAACGTTTTCAGTTGAAGATGGGGCCTGGGCAGGCTCTCCACAGCGCCCAGCTTCAGGCAAATTTTTCGGTTGAAGATGGGGCCTGCGCAGGCTCTCCACAGCACCCCAGCTCCAGGCAAAGTTTTAGGTTGAGATGGGGGCCTGCCAGGCTCTCCACAGTGCCCGCTTCAGAAAAGTTTTCAGTTGAAGATGGGGGGCCTGCGCAGGCTCTCCACAGCGCCCAGCTCCAGGCAAAGTTTTAGGTTGAAGATGGGGCCTGCGCAGGCTCTCCACAGTGCCCGGCTTCAGGAAAACATTTTGGTTGAAGATGGGGCCTGCGCAGGCTCTCCAAAGCGCCTAGCTTCAGGCAAAGTTTTCAGTTGAAGATGGGGCCTGCGCAGGCTCTCCACAGCGCCCAGCTCCAGGCAAAGTTTTAGGTTGAAGATGGGGCCTGCGCAGGCTCTCCACAGTGCCCGGCTTCAGGAAAAGTTTTCAGTTGAAGATGGGGCCTGCGCAGGCTCTCCACAGCGCCCAGCTCCAGGCAAAGTTTTAGGTTGAAGATGGGGCCTGCGCAGGCTCTCCAAAGCGCCTAGCTTCAGGCAAAGTTTTCGGTTGAAGATGGGGCCTGCGCAGGCTCTCAAAAGCGCCCAGCTTCAGGCAAAGTTTTTGGTTGAAGATGGGGCCTGCGCAGGCTCTCCAAAGCGCCCAGCTTCAGGCAAAGTTTTCGGTTGAAGATGGGGCCTGCGCAGGCTCTCCAAAGCGCCCAGCTTCAGGCAAAGTTTTCTGTTGAAGATGGGGCCTGCACAGGCTCTCCAAAGCGCCCAGCTTCAGGCAAAGTTTTCAGTTGAAGATGGGGCCTGCGCAGGCTCTCCAAAGTGCCCAGCTTCTGGCAAAGTTTCGGTTGAGATGGGCCTGCGCATGCCTCTCCCAAGCGCCCAGCTTCAGGCAAAGTTTTCTGTTGAGATGGGCCTGCACAGGCTCTCACAGTGCCCGGCTTCAGGTAAAGTTTTCGGTTGAAGATGGGGCCTGCGCAGGCTCTCCACAGCGCCCAGCTTCGGGCAAAGTTTTTTGTTAAAGATGGGGCCTGCGCAGGCTCTCCACAGCGCCCAGCTTCAGGCAAAGTTTTCGGTTGAAGATGGGGCCTGCGCAGGCTCTCCAAAACGCCCATCTTTAGGCAAAGTTTTCAGTTGAAGATGGGGCCTCGCAGGCTCTCCAAAGTGCCCAGCTTCAGGCAAAGTTTTTGGTTGAAGATGGGGCCTGCACAGGCTCTCCACAGCGCCAGCTCCAGGCAAATTTTTCGGTTGAAGATTCGGCCTGCGCAGGCTCTCCAAAGCGCCTAGCTTCAGGCAAAGTTTTCGGTTGAAGATGGGGCCTGCGCAGGCTCTCAAAAGCGCCCAGCTTCAGGCAAAGTTTTTGGTTGAAGATGGGGCCTGCGCAGGCTCTCCAAAGCGTCCAGCTTCAGGCAAAGTTTTAGGTTGAAGATGGGGCCTGCGCAGGCTCTCCACAGTGCCTGGCTTCAGGAAAAGTTTTTTTGGTTGAAGATTGGGCCTGCGCAGGCTCTCCAAAGCGCCCAGCTTCAGGCAAAAGTTTTCGGTTGAAGATGGGGCCTGAAGAGGCTCTCCACAGCGCCCAGCTCCAGGCAAATTTTTCGGTTGAAGATGGGGCCTGCGCAGGCTCTCCACAGTGCCCAGCTTCAGGCAAAGTTTTCGGTTGAAGATGGGGCCTGCACAGGCTCTCAAAAGCATCCAGCTTCAGACAAAGTTTTAGGTTGAAGATGGGGCCTGCGCAGGCTCTCCAAAGCGCCCAGCTTCAGACAAGTTTTCCGGTTGAAGATGGGGCCTGCGCCAAGCTCTCCATAGCGCCACTTTAGGCAAAGTTTATAGGTTGAAGATGGGGCCCTGCGCAGGCTCTCCACAGCGCCCAGCTCCAGGCAAACTTTTTCGGTTGAAGATGGGGCCTGCGCAGGCTCTCCACAGTGCCCGGCTTCAGGGAAAGTTTTAGGTTGAAGATGGGGCCTGTGAGGAGGCGAGGCTCCACCCAAGCGCCCAGCTTCAGGCAAAGTTTTCGAGGTTGATCGATGGGGCGGGGCCTGCGCAGGCTCTCCACAGCCGCCCAGCTCCAGGCAAAGTTTTAGGTTGGGAAGATGGGGGCCTGCGCAAGGCTCTCCAAAGCGCCCCAGCTTCCAGGCAAAGTTTTTCGGTTGACGATGGGCCTGCCAGGCTCTCCACCCAGCGCCCAGACTCCAAGGCAAAGTTTCTTTTATGTTGAAGATTGGGCCTGCGTCAGGCTCCATCCAAAGCGCCCCAGCTTCAGGCAAAGTTTTCGCGGTTGAAGATGGGGCCCTGGCGCAAGGCTCTCCACAGCGCGAGCCCAGCTCCAGGCCAAAGTTTTAGGTGAAGATGGGGCCTGGCGAAAGGCTCGCCAAAGCGGCCCACCTTCAGGCAAAGTTTTCGGTTGAAGATTGGGGCCTGCGCAAGGCCTCTCCACAGTGCACGGCTTCCAGGAAAAGTTTTTCGGTTGAAGAATGGGGCGGTTGGGATCCCCCCCTGCAGGCTCTCCCCACAGTGCCCCCGGCTTCCAGGAAAAGTTTTTTCGGTTGAAGATGGGGCCTGCCGCAGGCTCTCCACCAAAGTTGCCCAGCTTCGGAAAGGAAAAGGTTTTTCCGGGTTGAAGATGGGGCCTGCGCAGGATCCTCCACCCAGTGCCGCCCGGTCCTTCAGGAAAAGTTTTTCTGGTTTGAAGGATGGGGCCTGCGCAGGCTCTTCAAAGCGCCCAGCTCCAGGCAAAGTTTTTAGGTTGCAAGATGGGGCCTGGGGTTGGCCCCCCGACAGGCTGCTCCACCAAGTGCCCCCGGCTTCATGGAAAAGTTTTTCGGTTTGAAGATGGGGCCTGAAGAGGCTTTTCACCAGGGCCTCCCCTTCCAGGCAAATTTTTTTTTTTTTTTTTTTTTTTTCCGGTTTTTTTGAAAGATGGGGCCTTGCGAGATCTCCACCCCACGCCCAGCCCGGCAAAGTTTCTTTGTTTTCAAGATGGGGCCTCCAAGGCGCCCAGCTTCAGCAAATTTTCGGGTGAAGGAAATTGAGGGGGCCTGGCGCCCAGGCTTCTTTCCACAGCGCAGCAGGCAAAATTTTTCGGTTGAAGATGGGGCCTTTGGCGCAGGCTCCCAGCGCCAGGCTCACAAAGTTTTCTGTTGAAGATGGGGCCTGCGCAGACTCTCCACAGCGCCCGGCTTCAGGAAAAATTTTCAGTTGAAGATGGGGCCTGCACAGGCTCTCCACAGCGCCCAGCTCCAGGCAAAGTTTTAGGTTGAAGATGGGGCCTGCGCAGGCTCTCCACAGCGCCCAGCTCCAGGCAAAGTTTTCTGTTGAAGATGGGGCCTGCGCAGGCTCTCCAAAGCGCCCAGCTCCAGGCAAAGTTTTCGGTTGAAGATGGGGCTTGCGCAGGCTCTCCACAGCCCCCGGCTTCAGGAAAAATTTTCAGTTGAAGATGGGGCCTGCGCAGACTCTCCACAGCGCTCAGCTCCAGGCAAATTTTTTGGTTGAAGATGGGGCCTGCGCAGGCTCTCCACAGCGCCCGGCTTCAGGAAAAGTTTTCATTTGAAGATGGGGCCTGCGCAGGCTCTCCACAGCGCCCGGCTTCAGGAAACGTTTTCAGTTGAAGATGGGGCCTGGGCAGGCTCTCCACAGCGCCCAGCTCCAGGCAAATTTTTCGGTTGAAGATGGGGCCTGCGCAGGCTCTCCACAGCACCCAGCTCCAGGCAAAGTTTTAGGTTGAAGATGGGGCCTGCGCAGGCTCTCCACAGTGCCCGGCTTCAGGAAAAGTTTTCAGTTGAAGATGGGGCCTGCGCAGGCTCTCCACAGCGCCCAGCTCCAGGCAAAGTTTTAGGTTGAAGATGGGGCCTGCGCAGGCTCTCCACAGTGCCCGGCTTCAGGAAAACATTTTGGTTGAAGATGGGGCCTGCGCAGGCTCTCCAAAGCGCCTAGCTTCAAGGCAAAAGTTTTCAGTTGAGAAAATGGGCCCTGCGCAGGCTCTTCCACAGGCGCCCACTTTTCCAGGCAAAGGTTTTAGGTTTGAAGATGGGGGCCGTGCGCAGGGAGCCATCACCACAAGTGCCCCGGCTTTCAGGAAAAGTTTTTCAGTTTGAAGATGGGGCCTGCGCAGGCTCTCCACAGCGCCCAGCTCCCCAGGCAAAGTTTTAGGTTGAAGATGGGGTCCTGCGCAGGCCTCTCCAAACACAACCGAGCTTCAGGCAAAGTTTTTTGGTTGAAGATGGGGCCTGCGCATGGCTCTTCCAAAGCGCCCCATTCTTAGGCAAAGTTTTTCGGTTGAAGATGGGGCCGCTTCGCAGGCTCTCCAAGCGCCCAGCTTCAGGTAAAGTTTTCAGTTGAATGAAGGTGGGCCTGCATACATGGCTCTCCAAAGTGCCCAGCTCCAGGCATAAAGTTTTTAGGTTTGAAGATGGGGCCCTTTGCGTTAGGCTCTCGCCAAAGCGCCCAGCTTCAGGCAAAGTTTTTAGGTTTGAAGATGGGGGCCATGTGTGTAGGCACTCTCCACAACAGCCCCTACCTTAAGGCTTAAGAGACAAAGTTTTCGTTGAAGATGGGGCCTGGCGCAGGCTCTCCAAAGCGCCTCCCAGCTTCAGGTTCAAAGTTTTCGGTCTTGAAGATGGGGCCTGTGGCCAGGCTCTCCCCACATGCCCGGCCTTCATAACAAAAGTTTTTCTTTTGAAGAAGTGGGGCCCTGCGCAGGCTCTCCCACCCAGCGCCCAGCTTCGGGCAAAGTTTTCGGTTGAAGATGGGGTCCCGCCGCAGGCTCTCCAAAGCGGCCCAGCTTCATGGCAAAGTTTTCTGGTTTTGAAGATGGGCCGAATCGCAGGCTTCTCCAAAGCGGCCCAGCTTCAGGCAAAGTTTTTGGGTTGAAGGATGGGGCCTGCGCAGGGCTCTCAAAAGCGGCCCCCAGCTTCCTGGCAAAGTTTTCGGTTGAAAGATGGGGGCCTGCGCAGGCTCTCCAAAGTGCCCAGCTTCAGGGGCGAAAGTTTTTCGGTTGAAAGATGTGTGGGGCCTGCGCAAGGCTCTCCACAGCGCCCATCTTCAGACAAAGCTTGTTTTGGTTGAAGATTGGGGCCTTGCGCAGGGGCGGTCTCAAAAAAAAAGCGGCCCAGCTTCAGGTAAAGTATTTTCGGTTGAAGATGGGGCCTGCACAGGCTCTCCAAAGCGCCCAGCTTCATGCAAAGTTTTCGGTTGAAGATGGGGCCTGTGCAGGCTCTCCAAAGTGCCCAGCTTCAAGCGAGATATTTGGTTGAAGATGGGGCCTGTGCAGGCTCTCAAAACCTCCCAGCTTCAAGCAGAAAAATGGGCCTGTGCAGGTTCTCAAAAACTCTCAGCTTCAAGCAAAAAAATAATTTTTTAAAGATGGGGGCTGAGCAGGTGCTCGGAGACTCCCAGCTTTGAAGTGAAAATCTTTGGTTGAAGATGGAAAGGTTCCTAGCTTCCAGCAAAAATTTTTAGCTGAAAATGGGGGCTGAGCAGGCTCTCGGAAGCTCCTGGTTTTCGAGTGGACACTTTTATTTGAATAAAATGGTTGAGTTTTGTTTGTTGAGAAGCGTACAGTTTTACATTTTTCTCTAGTGATGATGATAACAATATTAGAAAAGTTTGAGTGGATATGTATTTGTAAAAATGATGCAGTAAATCAAGTGGTTGGATGATATTTATTGCGTTGGTAAATTTACAAGTAATTCTAAAGTGGGGGTGGGTCATGTAATAGCAAATTGTATGAAAAAACAGGAAAGTCGTTCGTCTTTTCCATGTAATTTTGAGTAAGATTCCCGTGTTAAAAAATAACTCTAGTGCATTAATTAATATAATTAGATCATTGGATAGAAAAATATAATTATTTTAAAATTCAGAGGAGTCCTGAAACGGAAAATATGACAATGCATTCTTTTACAAAAACAAATAATAATTAATAATAAAATTTATAAGAATCATATATAATCCCTTTTTTTATAAACAACGTAAAAAGATGCATGATAAATATTCATCCTCTGAGCGTTATAGCAACATTCATCACTCCCAACGGCGGCCATGATGAATAAGAAAGGAGAACGGTTTGAGGACGTGCAGAGGCAGAGACCACCTACCGGAATGGCCCATAAATATCCCGAGCTCCATTTATTTATTAGTCTCACCGGCCGTTTGTTAGCTTTGGCCCTTAGAAGAAGATGAATGTCTTATGGTCTTCGACACCGCGTTGCATAAGTTTCTTAACTTTTTTTTTCATTTTTGAGGCAGGAGGAGGATTATCTTAGATATACGTTGAACATTATATGGAAGAATCTTGGTAATCTCTCTCTCCTCTCTCTCTCTCTCTCTCTCTCTCTCTCTCTCTCTCTCTCTCCGTGAAGGTGTTAGAAGGATTACGAAACTACTGTAGATGGTTAAGTAGGTATGTAGTTGTAAGTGACTTTCGCTTCAGGTAATAGAAAGCACACAAGAATTTGTGGTTTAGAGTTGGTTTTAAATAATTCTCTCTCTCTTCTCTCTCTCTCTCTCTCTCTCTACTCTCTCATCTCTCTATATATATTTTAATAATATATTTTTTTTTTTTTTTTTTTTTTATATATATATATATATATATATATATATATATAGATATATAATATAATATAATATATATATATATATTATTTTAATTAATATATATATATATATATATATATATATATCTATATATATATAATATTAAACCCATATATATATAATTATATTATAATATATATATATATAATATACTATATATTGATTATATTATATTATTATATATAGTATATGTTCCAGACTTCCATGCAGTAATGGTCTATTCTGACAATATTTCACTGCAAACATATCCTCTCTCTCTCTCTCTCTCTTTCTCTCTCTTTGAACATAGGCGTAATTCCCTCTCACTTGACTGTCAAACATACCCTTTGGCCTTCATAATTCAGTCGCTGTTTGCCAGGAGCTTTCATACTTTCTCTCTAGCGACCCAGAACACCCAAGACATTTAAAACGACTGAATTTCTCTCCCTTCCACACGAGGGGGAAGGACACGACGGGGCTCTCGGATTTGCCCGTAATTATCTTGCTTTTAAACAGTGTTGCCAGATCAAACAGTCCAAGCCAGGCAGTAGGCACAGGCAGGCGACCCTATGACTTGGACTACACTCGTGATCGCCGTCCAACCACAAAATTGGCAATAGTGTCTGTCCGCCGTGCATTAGCCCCTCGTGTGGAAAGGTCCTGAAGAACCCGTGTTCGATCCTTGAACTGGGCGAAGAAATGAAGGGTTGTGGGCAGGTTTTCTCGAGGGTATGATGTCTTTGTTTAACTGAGAATTGAATCTTGCACTTAGTTGTTCGTCAGTTGATGTGGGTTGTAGCTGGGAATGTAGGAAAAGAAGAAACTGGACTTGACGAGATGATTTTCATCCCAGCTGGGTGAAAACTCTCTTTGGATACGTCATCAAAGAGTTTCTCTCTCTCTCTCTCTCTCTCTCTCTCTCTCTCTCTCTCTCTCTCTCTCATCAAGACTAAGGAGAATTGTGCACTTTTTTTTTTTTCACTATCATTATCAATTCTCTCTTACTGCCGTATGGAAGTAGCTAATTAGGCCTCATTTTCGAGTTTACTATCCAATTCTTGGCGCCACCACAGAAGCGATCAGGCAAAACTAACCATTAACCAGACGCCATGGATGTCAAAAGGATATGAGAGGACTTGAATTTGTACTTCGTAGAAAATCGTTAATTAAGATGTCATATGACAGAAATATTTAAGGTACTCAGAGGCATAACACAGACTACATGAATCTATTTACCTTTAGTAATAACCAAATTATATCGGATTGTTGGAAACATGAATTATATGAATCAGTTCACCTTAACCACTAACCAAACTAGATCCAACCGATGGGAACTGGGCCTATTATTAAGGTGACCTCATATCAGAACAGACTCTCACCTGAGGCTGTGACTAGTCTACGACCACCGGCCAGTTTTATTAAACTTTTTCCCCTTGGGTGAACTAGAAAGTCTTTGAGACCCCTCTATTCATGCATCGAGGGCATCCTTTGTCGACAAAGTTAGAAGCCTTTCATGAAAATGGAAGCGGGGACCTAATAAAGGAATCCCTGGAGAATATTTCAAGTCTTTTCCACTATGAAGAATCGCTCGGAGGAACCAAAGGAGGGGAGATTGGAGACGGGAAAGTCCAGTAAAGGAATTGAGGTGAAGGAAACGCAAGAGGCAAGGGGTGAGAGGAGGTAAATGTAAGGTAGTGTGTAGTACTAAGTGTAAAGGGAGTTATGAGACAGGAGAACAGTAAAGGAAATATAAAGAACTGAGGAAGAGGGCGACTGGGGTTGAGGAAGGGAACAAAGGCTAATATTAAGGTAAGGGAAAGTGAAAAGGGGAGGTGGCGAAGTTGAACAAAAGTTGGGAGGGAAAATTTATGGGAGGGTAAGTGAAATATAAGGGAAATATACGGAAATGGGGAGAAAGAAGGGAAGTATAAGTAAACGGGGATTTGTGAGGGGAGTATAAGGGAAAGGGAAGCTCTAAGTAAATGGAAAAGTAAGAAGGTAATTGTTTACAGAGCTAAAACTAGGCTTTTATTTTCACATATACAAATACGCGTAGTACACTGTGAGAGTGAGAGAGTATGCTCAATTATACCTTAGCTCTTAGGAATCCATTATATACAAGCTGCACTGGAGAGGAGAGAGAGAGAGCGAGAGAGAGAGAGAGAGAGAGAGAGAGAGAGAGAGAGAAAGGGAGCAAAAATGTTCAACCACGTGAAAACCAATGAAGAAGTAATTTAGAGAGGTAATGGTTGACATATATAATATATATATATATATATAATATATATATATATAATATATATATATATATATATATATATATATATATATATATATATATATATATATTGGTAATATATATAAATATATATATATATTATATATATATATATATATATAATATATATATATAATATATACATACATACATACATACATACAAGCTGCACCTGGAGAGAGGGAGAGCAAAAATGTTCAACCACTTGGAAACCAGTGAAGAAGGTAATTTAGAGAGTTTAATGATCGATATATATATATTGTATATATATATTATATATAAGCTGCACCTGGGGGCGGGGGGAGAGAGAGAGAACAAAAATCCTCAACCACTTGAAAACCAATGAAGAAAGTCATTTAGAGAGTTAATGACTGATTTCATTTCGGTGGAAGAGGAATGACCTCACAGAGGCATTTTGCATATTGGGACAACTTGACGGCCGTGTTAGTCTACTATGAGATTCAGGGTCTCTGTAACACGGTTTTTTGGACTTTGCTCCTTGTCAAAGCATCGGATGTAGCTGAAAGTTGACATATGTATATTTTACAACCACACACAAATTTTGTCAGCATTATCAATAACCTAAACCCGATAGTTTTAATTTTTATAGAGTAAAAATGATCTAGCCGACGCCATGGCCAATGATTACGAGCCAAGAGTCGAAAAACATTCATTACGAAAGCAAGTAAACAAACACCTTTTGACTAAATGTTGCCCTGCCCATCCACCAGACAGAAATTCCATCGGCTCTGAAACCCAAAGACTTTATGAATGGCGGAACGATACATAGATGTGGGTGGGGTATCAGCGCTAGCGTAGTAAATACTACTGTAGCAGTTAGTGCCGCCAACCAGGTATAGCAGTAAGATACATGAATTAAACGTTTAGGCAAACTGCTGGGATCCTTGAGGATCATTTAGCACTTCATACAACTACTCGAGAAATTAGTTTTTATAGCCAGAAGTTAAATTTTCTAATCCAACAATGCCCATGGTAGCCTTCGGTGTTATCCTGAATTATAACGAGGCGAAAGTGGGTGGAGCCTCATGAAGTCACCATTCAGACGATAATTATTGGTGAAGGTTTAAAGCCAATATACGGTACCGGCTATTTTTATCAGTAAATAGGTAGATAGCCAATAAATAAAAATTGCTTGACATTGGATATAGCAGTTATCAAATCAAGCTTGTCTACTATGTTTTTGGTAATTACCAACTATTCCCTACATCTTGTCAATCTGATTGTGACCTATAAAGTGGACAGTAATTTCTTTGGAAAATTATTTTGGGAGTTAGACTAATAATCGAAGTGTTTTTGTATTTATTAACATATTTTGTTGGTTTGTTCATTATGACAATTATCAGTGGAGAGGTTCCAGAGTTCATAAAGGTGTACTGCTTTGCTTGTATTTAAATTTGTATGTCATTGTTGCCAGAGGTTTAGCCTTCGTTACGTATAGCCAATCATCCATCGAGAAAGAGGGAAGAAATGAAGTTACGTAACGAGTGCGTTCGAAACCTTTTCTCTGAGTAAGTTGGCCCGTCTTCAAAAAAAGGTCACTTTTACATTATAAGTACCAAATTTATTCAACCTACGTAGTGCAGAATACACTCAAAATTTATGTGTTGATATAATATGTATTCTGAATAAGCGTTATATTTATGAAATGCATAGATAAAAAGTTATTGCGAAAAAACCGTATTACAGAGGCCCTGAATCTCATAGTAGGTTTGAAAGCGACGGAATGAGAGAGAATGCGTTGGCGTTGAAAGGTACGGCTGAGAGGTTTAACCCTATTGAATATATAGACACCCCTCCTCTCTGATGGTCGGAGTATTGTTACAGTCAACAAAAGTAGAAGAGAATTCCAGAATTTGGCTGCAGATCAAACAAAAGTCAGTTGCCTGACCGTACTACCAGATGAGTGATGATTTTCACGTTATGAATGGTGGGGAAAAATATGAGCCTATCCAGTTACGGTCTGCTCGTGCAAGCAAGTCCCCGCGCCGTTACAAAACCAGCTTTTTCAAATAATAAAAAAGTAGGTCTATTATGATCACAGAACTTAACAGCACCGTCACACAGTTTTGATCCTTGAAAGTTACTGGTTAGGATGTTTTAAGGTCATATCAGAGATATCCTTTCACTGCAAACGGGGGAGAAAATTGGAAAGGAGATGAAGCCATAAGGCTAAGTGATAACAATGCTCTCTCTCTCTCTCTCTCTCTCTCTCTCTCTCTCTCTCTCTCTCTCTCTCTCTCTCTCTCTCTCTCAACACTGTTATTCCATGTTCATTTTATACATCCGGGGCTTCGAGAAAATATCAGAAAGTACATACAGTGGAATCTCTCAGGTGTTCAGCGCCATATGACATTGGCAAGTCCAATGTAAGAATAAAGTTATTGTTAAAACAGACTTAATCCATTCAGTACGTTGTCTCACGAACTAACGTGCTGTGTGAAAACTTGAAGACATTCATGAAGAAATGAAAGACGTGATTATTCAAAGGGAGTCATGACGACCAACACCAAATTAGGCATGAAAACTCAAATCTGTGTTTGATAGACCGAACGAGGACTGATAGGAAAGCCTCCAGATATGAACCTGGATGGTAGTGATAATTAGTCAAGCCGGTTACTTTTCGGTTGAGCTCAAGGTTGCATTGTAGCACCCGTTAGGCTTCACCTTCCCATGTAACACTGGAATTTTGTTCCTTCTATTTTTTCCTGACTTATAACCTGTCTTTTCTTCCAGTGGCAAAAAGATCTATCTCTCCCTACCCTCCATTCATACCTCCTTGGTTTTTCCCTCCCGAAGGGGGTTAATGCAGTCGGTGCACTGCAGGCATTACTTAAGGTTCTTTGCAGCGTCCCTTCGGCCCCTAGCTGCAATCATTTTATTGTACCTCCGTTCATATTCTCTCTTGCAACTTACTTCCAACAATATTTCATAGTGCAACTGCGAGGTTCTCTCCTGTTACACCTTTAAACCCCTCTCACTGACAATGTCCGTTTCAGCGCTGAATGGCCTCATAGGTCCCAGCGCTTGGCCTTTAGCCTAAATTTTATATCCTATAATGGTTCTTGATGTATTTCTTACATTCCTCGGGGCTTTGCTAGAAAAGGGGAGTTAGTTTCTCATCCTACTGTAAAGGTAAAATAAAATCCAGCAAAGTCAAGAACATAAAAGAAGATTTGAAAAAAAAAAAAAAACTTGAGGGATTCCGAAAGCGAGAGATAAAATCTGGGCCAAGATCTCCTCCCTCCCCAGAGATGCAAAGTCCGAAAACTCTCTAAAAAGGAAATCTCTCGGGTTACGACCCTGGTAACGAGGCCATAAAAAAGCATAACTCCCAACTATCCAGGAGCGTTGCAGCATAAGAGTTTTTTTTTTATAGATCAGCAAAAGCTAAAACTTAAATTATGATTATTCTAAAATGATTAGTTTCGTTAATCAGGAACTGAGCATTCATTATGCGCTATGGGCAGATTACATGGATGTCATGTAACAATTAGTTATGCTTTAAATTAGTTTTTATTTTACGTTTCACCCCGTTGTAATTAATTATCTAAACAGTTTGCTGGATTAAACAGATGTGTCAACAATTATGATATCGTTAGCAGTGTGTATTCTGTGACTGAATTTATGGAATGGCATTGTGTATATTATATAATAATATATCTATATATATATCATATATATATATATAGATATATAGATATATATATATATATATATATATATATATATATAATATATATATGTGTGTGTGTGTGTGTGTGTGTGTGTATGTATTGTTACATTTATTGATCTCCTCGTCTACCCAGCATTTTGTTAAATATTTTGATTGCTAGAAAAGCAGCCATTTTCCCCGAATCAGCTGACTTCATAGGGGAAAATGCCAGCCAGAAATAGGAATTTCCTGTTAGAGAGGGGGAATAAAGACTCTTGTCAGCCTTAGGGACGTATCCCAAAGGGAAGGGTGTAGCTACCTAGGTACTTATTATGCCTACGTCCAAGCTCCTTCTTCCTGTGAACCCTTCGCTGGCCGTATGTTCTGTTTCCAGGATGCCCTGCTCTTGGGGGGATAAGCTGAACCCATCCCCCATGAAACACACCTGCATTTCGACCTCAGTCCGCTCCAAGCCTGACCTCGGACGGATGTCCCAGCTTTCCCATTAGGCCTCCCACGGCGTTACTGGCGTGCCCAGACCTGAGACAAAGCCGACGCCGCATTCTACAAAGGTCCGCGTTTCTGGCCTTACCCCAGAGTCGGTGCCTCCGTCAATTCCTGGGACTGGTGTAGCCAGGCCCTGGAGGAATAAGAAGACGAAGAAGGGACGTAGCAAATTAACAAACTAACCAAAGAGCCACATGCTCTTCTTGGCACCTGTGCCCGGGGTACAGTGTCACATTCATTTGCAGAGTGATCCTGGCACCTACCCAGAGAAGGTAGCCTGATCTCTGCCAGTAAACTAACCCTCTAACCCCTAGAATTGGTAATACTAACAGTCATGTAAATGTCATAATTACCTAATTATATTTCCATCCTGGTACACCACTAATCACTCATCATCCTCACGCATCATTACCTCATATCATGTATTTTAACAATTCAGTTCGATAAACCACTGCTGTGCGTACCGCACTCTGGAATGATTGCGTCTCTAATTAACTGTAATGAGTAGGTTAGGCTAATAATTTAGTACCAAGGCATTAGGATAGTAGCAAGTAGAATTTTCTAGTAACCTTACCTAGGGGTAGAGTAGACTGTCGTCACAGGCGACCCGTAGTTCTCACTTACACCAAACTACATTAATTCAGAGTTCGTAAACTTAGCATCTCCACCTATAAGTTAGGTAGGCCATTGTAGTTAGCCGCATCGCTGCTCTAAAAAACCTCAGTTAGAGTAGGAGAACTGGGTAGTCAAGACGATCAACTTATTTAGCCAAGGCCTTCACGCCTGAAAGGGAGTGAATGCCTTCTTAACAGGGGGAGCTGTTACATTTATTGATTGCCTCGTCTACCCAGCATTTAGTTAAATATTTTTATTGCTAGAAAAGCAGCCATTTTCCCTGAATCAGCTGAATTCAAAGGGGAAAACGCCAGGCATAGATACGAATTTCCTGTTAGAGAGGGGGAATAAAGACTCTTGTCAGCCTTAGTGACATATCCCAAAGGGAAGTGTGTAGCTAGCTGGGTACTTATTAGGACTACGTCCAAGCTCCTTTTTCCTGTGAACCCTTCGCTGGCCGTATGTTCTGTTTCCAGGATGCCCTGCTCTTGGGGGGATAAGCTGAACCCATCCCCCTTGAACCACACCTGCATTCGCGCCCAGTCCACTCCAGTTCGTGACCTCGGACGGATGTCCCACCCAGCGTTCCATTAGGCCTCCCACGGCGCTAATGGCGCGCCCAGACCTGAGACAAAGCCGATGCCGCATTCTACAAAGGTCCACTTACTATGGCATCCAGGTACATCTTGTGAATCAGTCATATTGCCAGTCCTTTCCCTCCTAGTCATGTAACCAATCCCCATTTCCAAAATTCAAACTCCTAATTCTCAAATGAACATTCCTTTGTTACTTTCACTGCCTCGTGGCCGCATGTCTCCCTTTTGTGATCGTCCCAGACAAATGAAGTCATTGCATACCTCAGTTAAACACTAGAGTTCCTTTTCCCCAGTGTGTTAGAGAAAACTGAATAACTGTAACTTGTGCAAGAAGTCTTCCTTTTTATTTTGTCTAATCTGGGATTTTTTCCAGATTTGCTGAGTCAAGTGTCCAAGTCTTCATGCCTGCAAGTGCTGCATTACCGCAAGATAATATGAATAATTTTGAAAACCAGCTTTTACGTGAATCTTATTTTAGCCAGCTATCCCCTTGTGAGAGATAATATTGGTCCCCGTGCGGACAAACTGCATTTACTCTTTCTCCAGGCCATTAAACGGCCTCTTGTAAATAAATGTATGTAAAGTAATTAGCTGAGTTTTTTGGCGACCTTTTTCTCAAAAATAATAATATCAAAACCCCCTTTTTTAAGGTAAGTTAAAATCCAGTTACCTTGCATTTCCATATAATATTTTCCGTTTACGTATTCAGTTTATACGAGGCCCAGATATGGTAAATAGTAAATATATATATATATATATATATATATGTATATATATATATATATATATATATATATATATATATATATACATCATACATATATACATGCATACATACATACATACACACACACACACACACACACACATATATATATATATATATATGTGTGTGTGTGTGTGTGAGCACAGATGTTAGCGAAACCGCTTCCTGTTTCGTATGAGTTTAATGCCCTGTAAAAAACCGCTTTTCCTAAACACAATTGTTGTCTGCAAAATTCTATTATTCATTTGAACTGAACTGAATATTGGCGCCGCTCGTCGTAAGTAGGAAACGTTTGTATTTTCATTTATTTATGGTACCCTCGATTATACAGCGTGTGCTCTTATTAAGCGCCGGTGATTCAGGCGTTTTCACATCTGCGAAATTGATGGAGAACAACGAGTTTTTGCGACGCTGTTTTGCTTTGTGGAGGCAACAACTAAATACCTCCGATCGCGTCCTCACATTAATCACTGTTTTGACCCCGTTTAGGGGGTTTGTATGTAGATGCTGAGGGACGTCAGTGCTCCTCACGCTGTGCGCGGTAGGCAATACTTAAGGTTCTTAGCAGCGTCCGTTCCTTAAGCCCCTCTCGGCTACTCCTTCCATCATTTTTTTTACTGTACTTCCTTTCATATTTTTTCCCCATCTTGCTTTCCTCCCTCTTCTAAAGAATAGTCGTCTCATAGTGCATCTGCTTTGAGGTTCTCCTCCTGTTACACCGTTCAAACCTTTATAATGTCACGGATAAGATGATTTTTATAAGGGATGGAAATTGAATGCACATCAATTCTCTATTGTTCTCGCGTTTTGAGAAATTGCACGCATCGAATTTGATGGTCATTTCTCGCTCGAATTTCTCGGGGATCCAGACAATCTCTCCGTTGTGAATTTCCATACAAGCAACTTTGACATAATAAATATTCGTAAAGATTTCGATCACGAGAGATGCATAGCTTCCTTGCCCGTCAACATTCTCTCTCCTCTCTCTCTCTCTCTCTCTCTCTCTCTCTCTCTCTCTCTCCACCTCTTTTCTCAGATGAATATGAGTTTTATTTACATATAATATATTCCAGGATTCTAATTCAAACTTTCGACCTCCTATTCACCAAGGAAAAAAAACAGCATATCTATATATAGATATTTTATGGAAATTTTTTATCCTAATTTATAGTTTTGATGAATTTTAGTCAAATTAATGTTGGATTTTAAGCGCTGAACGGCCATAGTTACTCCAGTGTTTGGTAAGTACTCTTAAAATCCATAAATTAATGAATCTATCCATCCTACTCACTGAGAGAGAGAGAGAGAGAGAGAGAGAGAGAGAGAGAGAGAGAGAGAGAGAATATATACTTGTAAAATACTTTACCCAATTTCCTTAATTGCTTGTTATGCCATTTTCTAAATTCTTTTCGGAATTTAATTCATCAATTGCTTCTTTTTAATAAGGGAGATCTCCTCTTTCCGAATGAATGGGGTTCTTCATCTTATAAATAGAATAATAATAATAATAATAATAATAATAATAATAATAATAATAATAATAATAATAATAATAATAGTAGTAGTAGTAGTAGTAGTAGTAGTAGTAGTAGTAGTAGTAGTAGTAGTAGTAGTCGTCATGACGGCTTCTGAGAGTTTATACGGAATGTATTACGTATATGAGTAGTGACCTTCTATGAAGATATGAAAAGAACAAAAGATAAAGAATATTATATTGACAATTAGTGGAAAAAATAATGAGTAATATTTTGAAAATCATTGGAAAAAATAATGAATATTATATTAAAAATTAATGGAAAAAAAGTGATGAATATTTTATTGAAAATTTCTAGAAAAAAGTAATGAATATTATGTTGAAAATCGGTGGAAAAAGTAATGAATATTATACTGAAAATTATTGGAAAAAGGTAATAAACATAATATTAAAACTCACTGGAGTAGAGTGATGAATATTGTAATGACAATCATGAGAAAAAGGTAATGAATACTCTTTTGAAAATTACTGAAAAAAGTAATGAATATTATTTTGAAAATAACTGGAACAAACTAATTAATATTATTTTGAAAATTACTGGAACAAAGTAATTAATATTATTCTAAAAATTACTGGAATAACATAATGAATATTACAAATATTGAAAATTACTGGAAAAAATAATTAATATTATGTTGAAAATGACTGGAAAAAAGTAATGGATATTAAGCTGAAAGTCGCTGAAAAAAAAGTAATGATTATTATTCAGAAAATTACTGGGAAAAAATAGTGATTATAATATTGAAAATAACTGGAAAAGAATTATGAATATTTTTTTGAATATTGCTGGAACAAAGTAATGAATATTAAATTTATTGAAAATTACTGGAAAAAGTAATGCATATTATAATGAAAATCGCCGAAACAGATATTATGTTGAAAATTACGGCAACAAATAAAATTGATATTGAATTGAAACTCACCAGAAAAAGGTAATGAATATCGTACTGAAAATCAATGCAAAAGGAATGAATATAATATTGAAAATCAATGCAACAAAGAAATGGATATAATATTAAAAATGCTTGGAATAAAATAATGAATAATATATTGAAAATAACTGGAACAAAGTCATGAACATTATATTGAAAATTACTGAAGAAAAATAATAGTTATTTATTGAGATTCACTGGAACAAAGCAATGAATGATATATTGAATGTACTAGGAAAAAGTAACGAATATTATATTGAAAACAACTAGAAGAAAGTAATGAATATTATACGGAGAATAACTGGAACAAAGTAATGAGTATTTTATTTTTTAGATTTGTATTTTGTTTTTCTTTTGAAAGCTTATCCATTTATCCTTTTAAGATAGTGGAAAGGATATATAAATATATGAAAATATTCTGTACGTAAGATTAAATATGTGAAAAATTTTTCAAATAAGGCACATCATAGGAAAAAACTCCACACGTGCCTTAGAAGGATTTGGAAAAATTTTACATGTATTAATGCAAGGTGTGGAAAATTCCATATTGATAGTGGAAAATTCCATATGTATGATGAAAGATGTGGAAAAATTCCATATGTATGATGAAAGATGTGGAAAAATTTTTTTGCCATATGTTTTGATGCAGAACTGTTCCAAAATTCCATATGTATGATGATGATTCGATGTTGGAAAAATTCCATATGTATGATGAAAGATGTGGAAAAATTCCATATGTATGATGAAAGATGTGGAAAAATTCCATATGTATGATGAAAGATGTGGAAAAATTCCATATGTATGATGAAAGATGTGGAAAAATTCCATGTTTGATGCAAGATGTGGAAAAATTTCATTCCATGTGATGGATGAAATGGAAAAACATGTGGAAAAATTCCATATGTATGATGAAAGATATGGAAAAAATCCATATGTATGATGAAATATATGGAAAATTCCATATGTATGATGAAAGATATGGAAAAAATCCATATGTATGATGAAAGATATGGGAAATTCCATATTTATGATGAAAGATGTGGAAAAATTCCATATGTATGATGCAAGATGTGGAAAATTCCATACGTATGATGAAAGATGTGGAAAAATTATACATGTATAATGCAAGGTGTCGAAAATTCCATATGTATGATGAAAGATGTGGAAAAATTTCATATGTATGATGCAAGATGTGGAATAATTCCATAAGTATGATGCAAGATGTGGAATAATTCCATATGTATGATGAAAGATGTGGAAAAATTCCATATGTATGATGAAAGATGTGGAAAATTCCATATGTATGATGAAAGATTTGGAAAAATTCCATATGTATGATGCAAGATGTGGGAAAATTCCATATGTATGATGAGAGATGTGGAAAAATTCCATATGTATGATGCAAGATGTGGAAAAATTCCATATGTATGATGCAAGATGTGGAAAATTCCATATGTATGATGAGAGATGTGGAAAATTCCATATGTATGAAGAGAGATGTGGAAAATTCCATATGTAAGATGCAAGATGTGGAAAAATTCCATATGAATGATGCAAGATGTGGAAAATTCCTTATGTAAGATGCAAGAAGTGAAAAATTCCAATTGTATGATGATGGGTGGGCAAAAATTCAATTTGTAAGATAATATTTTGGGCGCGATCTCTAGTATAGACGTTGCATTTAACTCAGGCCGGACCGTTGAATTAGGCAATAAACCCAGTTGTTTCTAACAAGCCGAATCAAGGTTATGGTTTGGCAAAAACTCAGAGAGTAAAAAAGATAACATCGAATGAAAGACTGAACAAAATAACGATGAAATATACATCAGCCTTCAGGGGCTATACGAATATCCTTGATTTACTGAAATGTTCTTATTAGGGATTTGTGTGAAATTCGAGAGTTCGTCCACCATAGAAATATGGTGTTTGAGGTCATGAGATCTTTGTGAAAATGTGTAGAATCCAGAGATTATTTTGACTTTCGTTTTCAGCATTTTGTTACGAAAATCACTATATTAAGGGGATTTCCCACTGTGGTAATAGACCTGTGTTTAAGCAACTGTGCAAACCACTATTGAAAAACAATGTTTCTGCTTCAAATTGTGAAGGAGTCATAATGTACAAAATACATGAATAGAGACAAGAACTGAAGTAAAAGTATGCTTTTGCAGATACATGAAAATTTAGTGGCAACTGAAAAGAAATGTTACCTTATTCTAGGCCTAAAAGTAATGCATCATACTTTTAACTTATAAGCAACATCCCTTCGGCCTATAGGAACAGCCTAAATTTGATGGGTGGGCAAAAACGCAATCCTCGGGTGAAAATAACTTTTGTAGCCTCCTGAAAATATTCACCCACTCGTGCAGGTGGGTGAAGTCACTTTGATTTTGTTTTTACTTGGACACTAATCAAAGCGTCTGTTCTATAGGACGTCTATGAAAGTTGATTCAATATTTAGATTACATCAGATGAAATTATGTCATGTGACATTAGTAACAGAGTAAGATGGCGATTATTGCGTGCTTTCAAAAGAATTATGATCCAGTAGGGAAGTTTGAAATCAAACTTCTCTAAGTAAATTGTAAAGAAAGCGTCCTCCCAAACCTAACGGAAAGTGTTAAATTATAATAAATCACGATAAAACCACTTTATTCTGGGAAGGACCTCCTCAGGGGGTGCTTCCCTGGAGGGAAGGAGGGCGGGGGGTATCCTTCTGGGCTAGAGAAACAGGCCTGAGCAGGACCTGAACCACAAGGATAAGGGATACCAAGTAATTCCTTCAGTGGCATCAGCAAGTTTCTTGAATGAATATTTATAATGTCCGAGTTTTTCCCATTTCCAAATTTTACTTTCCAATGGAAAATTTGCAGATTTCTTTATTCCTTATGGTTTTACTTCTGACTTTTAATCTTTCGTGATTAAGCCGTCGTTATGCCGGCATGGTCTTTCCCTGTTAAAAACTTCCATTTGGATTTACAACCTTTATTTTCTTTTATTTTATTTCATTTTATTATTCTATTTATTTATTTATTTTTTTGTGGGATATGACAACTACTTGGACGTAGGCGATGTATGACCGAGGGAACAAAAGGACAAACCACGATGAAGCTCGAAGGAGCTTGAGATACAACGTGGGTATATGGGTCCAAGATAGGTTTGTGAATGTATATTGATATTTATCATCTAATCATAGTACTGTTTGCATGGAATCTGAATATGAATTTTGTGGATTAAAATTGGTGTAGATAAGTATTTTGTGGAGTTATAATTGCCTAGAAGCTGTTCTCAGACAGAGATGACTTTCCACTCCATTTCAGAACACGAGAAGAGATCAACACAGCAGTATCCTCAAATAGACGACATTGTGGTTCAAGAAAGATTTGCAAGAAGTGAAAGATGGTCATCATCCGTTGCTGCATCGTTGTTGATGAAGATCATGATTCAAGTGAGAATTCTTGATATTTACAAAGCTTTGATATTTACTGGAACTAAGTGAATGATCCAGTAGTGACACAGGATGTCACTCAAAGCCCTTGACTTTGTCAGAGATATACAGCTCGGAGACGGTGTCCTCAGGTGGAGCAATGAGGTACCGCTCTCCTGCTGCAGCTGAGTGCCCTTTCGCAGAACAGTCTCCCCGATTCCTTCCATGAAGGCAAATGTCAAGGGAAGCTTTTCTTTCTTTATTTCTTGAAATCCTCCTCCACCTCCAACCACATCCACCTTCCAAATAAAATGCTATGATTTTGAAGTTACTCTGCATCTACCATGAACACTGAAGAGTAAAAGATGATAAATAGCTTTATACATATATACATACATTTTAGCCACCCAACAGAGAGAAGTTAATAAAGCGCTATTTTCTCCAGGGCCATGGACTCTATCAGGAATCTTCTTCACCTAGCAGCCAACCGTGTGTTGTGGAGAAAGCTTCGAGGCGTCAGTGAATGGTTTGGGTAGAGAGATGTCCCGCAAATGCCCACGTCATGAAGCATATCAAATTGTGGAGATGTGAGCGGCGGGTGCATAAATTGACCTGGAAGGTAGAATACGTGACTGAAATTGTCACCTGATAATGACGTCATATAGAAAATTCTAGAACAATTTAATTTTTTTGTACACACGAACATCAAAACTGTGAGAAGACTAGCGTATGTGCGTTTGTACGCCTATCAGGACGCAATATATTCGAGATTAGATGACAAGTTCTTTAGGGGGGTGCATAAGATCTACATATAAGGTAAAAAGAAAGAAACTATTTAGTGTTGGAGGCTGAAAGACTTTTGTTGAACACTGAACAATTTACAGGTGCCCCGAGAGAAGCCGAAGTGCAATTAAAAACATTGAATTTCTAATCAGTTTATCTCCCACGTATACAGAAAAATGTTTTATTTTTATTCCCATTGTTTTATGGTCATCCATTTTTATTTTTGATTTCTGAAGGTTATGAGTTAGGAAAATAATGATATCTATGTGAGCTATTACGACTTAATGTGGGAACTGGTGTGGTAATCATTTGAGATGACTAATGTTTTTTTTTAGTTGGGTTTTCAATTCCTTTTATTTCTTTTTTTCATCATGTTAGTTTTTTTGAGAAATAACGATTCAATTTTTGTACAATGGAGTTTGGTCTGGCCCCAGATTTAATGGCTTTGGAAATATGTGGTAGCATGGATGCCACTTGGAGTCTTTTCTTTCTAAGGTAGGAGGTGCCAAACGTTTGCCAAGGTTGACATTTACCAAGTTGTCTTTTTGGACAAGACCAAAACTAGGCCTTGTTACAGTGGTGGCAGTTGGAAATGGCAATCAGGCCTATGGATTACGTTTCTGGAGAGACTGGGGGGAGTGCATAGGAGTTAGGAAATCATGTAGATGTTAGAAGAAAGGGTTAGAGTTAGAGTTAGACAGGTGGTACTCTGTTGCTGAGATGTGTTTCGGACTGGAGTCAGCAGATCCGTCTACTGAGAAGCTTCCTAAGGCAGTGGCGATTCAATGAGTGTGTTAATACGACGTGTGTAATAAATACGGTGTGGTTGCTGCAATTTCCTTGGGTGTTAGATATTCATGGTGATCGATCGATTGCGCATACAAGAGGGTCATTGTGAGCTTTATAGAAGTCTGCGGTCAATTTGTGATTATACATAGTACACGCTAATGCAATAAATAGATGGCCTCAGTGTGTTTAAAGTATCTTGTACCATTCCTTTAATGAGCACATAAGTGTTCACTATTTCTGTAGGATGATTGAATATGTGTAATTTCTGTTGCCGAGAGGGCAGCGCAATTGGCGCCAAAGTAGTCCGCGTGTCTGCAACTCAATTGCAGCCACGCCTCTGTATAGACTGGCCGTGTAATAAAGCACTCTAGTGACACACGGGTTTCCTTCTGTTTCCTACATGGCGTAGTGAGTAGGATGCATAAAGAATAATCATGTCTACACCAGGGAGACCATCTTTCACGGCAAGGAGGGCACGACGATCCTCCAGGGGTGCCCATAGTACTCACGTCGGAGTGGCGTCAAGATCACCAGCTCTTCAACATGTAGTTGCCGAGGGTCGAAATGCATTGCAAGCCCTTAACGGCCGTTTGGCTACAATGGGGAGTGGCTTGCATCTACAGAGCAGCCCCACCAGAGAAGTGTGCTTTGGAAATGTCATTAGCGAGTGGCTTGCATCTACAGAGCGGCCCCACCAGAGAAGTGTGCTTTGGAAATGTCATCAGCCTCCTACAGGACTTGGAAACGGTCCATGACACATTGGCTTAGGCTACATAAGCTTCAACCAGAAGGGGCTTTGGATGCTATATGGGCTATGGTTCTGCATGCATCAAACCAGGCTGTGCATTGGGCTGAGTTTTTTGTGTGTATGCAAGGGCATGAGGAGTCCATTAGCGAATATTTTGCAAAGTGCTCTCCAAAGGCCATGGACTGTTGCTTCCAGTGTCCTAGGTGTCATTGTGATTTGTCTGAATATATGCTCATTAGAAAGCTTATGGTGGCTAAGGGGTGAGATATTGAAAAGAGACCTTTATAGGTCATGTGATTCCGTTTGTAGTGTAGATGCCCTAAGGGCAGTGTGTGCAACATACGAAGAAGCCCACAAAGATGCATCCATGCCACAGCACGACACATAGCATCATGAGCCACGTGCGGCCAATGTTGAGACAGACCCCAGCCCCCCCGAGTGTGCAGCGATGAAGAGTAATGAGAGGGCCTCAGTTCCCATCAGTACTTGTATGTGTGGGAACTGTGGAGTGCAGCACGAGCCCAGAAAGGTGTTGTGCCCAGCGAGAAATAGTGTTTGTCATGGCTGCCAAAGAATTGGCCACTTGAAACGGTTTTGTAGAAGCAAGAAGAAGATAGTGAATGATGCCCCTGCTTCATCAGTAACACTGGGGGCAGCCACTGCTGGGGTACAACCCAGTATGCAGCCCACTATACAAGTGGTAGTGTCTTCATCAGTGCTTGTACCTCAGCTGATGTCCCATTCTGCTGCAAGGGTGGGTGGCGTAGTGCCCTATGTGGGAGCCGTCACTCGTCACAAGCTGAAGCTGGGTATGCTGCTGTTGAGGGAGAGGCCTTAGCTGTCACATGGTGTCTCAAGAAGGCCAGGCTATTCCTGTTGGGCTGCCCCAACTTATTGATCGTGACTGACCACTGCCTGCTGGTCAAGCTCCTGGGTGATAGAGAGCTGAAGGATATACTGAACCCAAGACTCTTCCGTCTCAAAGAGAAAATCCTGCAATACAGGTTCCAGGTAAGATACCTACCAGGGAAGAGGAACTGCGCTGCTGACTTCTTATCACGCTTCCCTGCTCTCCGTTGTGAACCAGATGACAAGGACTCTGTACTTGAAGGGGATATGACTGCCGCTCTTGTCGTTGCTTCAGCCACTGCCCTTGAGCAAGAATGCCTCATACTTGACGAGGAGAGGGTCAAAGTAGCAGCCTCCAAAGACCCTGTATACCAGTTGTTGGTAGCTAAAATGGTAGCAAATGACTGGCACCCACAGAAGGCACAGGAGTTGGCCTGCCTACTTCAGTTCTACGCTGTTAGGGACAGGTCATCTATGGTAGAAGACCTTATAGTCTACACTTATGAGCAAGGATGCCCATGTCTGCTCATCCCAGAAGAACTTCGCCTTCAAGCCATCACAGGCCTTCACGCAGGACATCAGGGGTTGGACTCCATGCTCTGCAGGGCTAGGAAATCAGTTTACTAGCCAGGCATGGATGGTGACCTGCAGAGCCACAGGAATGGATGTGTCTCTTGTGATATACATGCTCCATCACAACCTGCTGAACCATTAGTGATCACAGCACCCCCAGAATACCCATTCCAGTCAACAGTGGTGGACATGCTACAGTTGGAAGGCCATATGTACATGGCCTATGCAGACAGGCTCACCAGGTGGCTGGAAGTCGCACACTTTCCACATCATACAGCGTCATCAAGAATCATATCAGTGTTGAGGATGTACTTCACAAGATGGGGAGCACCAGAGCTAATCTCGACAGATGGGGCCACAAACCTCATTAGCAAAGAGACCACATCATTCTTCAGAAAATGGGGGGTTACTGTACGCCTTTCGTCAGCCCATTACCCCCAGTCCAATGAAAGGGCTGAAGCAGCAGTCAAGACCGCCAAGAGGATCATCAGGTCAAATTTAGGCAAAGGAGGTAGCCTCGATTTCAACAAGGCATCTCTGGCAATTCTTCAGTACCTCAACACCCCTCCTAAGGGGTTCAACAAGTCACCAGCACAGCTTGCCATCGGTAGGCAGCTCAGAGATGGAGTGCCAACTCCCAGACAGCATTACAAGGGGGAGAGACACTGGGATGAGATCATCCAGAAGAGGGAACTACAAATGGCAGAGTCCCAAAAGGAGACCCAACCACTTGCTGGGACCAGGGAGCTTCTACCCCTTGTTGTAGGATCTTACAGACCTTACAGACCTTACATCTTGCTCGGGTTGCCCCAGGTCCCTCAGTGTGAGGCACCTCTAATGTCTACCAGAGAGTTGCTAGTACATCTGCCGGTATATTTTGCATCTTCCAATCTTGGATGGTCTGGGATGCAGCTTAGGTATTTGTCGAGCTTATTCTTAAACACATCTACGCTCACTCCTGATATATTCCTCAGATGAGCTGGCAACGCATTGAATAGATGCTGCATTATCGATGCTGGTGCGTAGTGGATGAATGTCCTGTGTGCTTTCCTTATTTTTCCTGGTATAGTTTTGGGCACTATTAATCTACCTCTGCTTGCTCTTTCTGATAATTTTAGCTCCATGATGTTTTCAGCTATTCCATCTATTTGTTTCCATGCCTGAATTATCATTTAGCATTCTCTTCTTCTTTCTAGACTATATAATTTTAAGGATTGTAGTCTTTCCCAGTAGTCAAGGTCCTTAACTTCCTCTATTCTAGCTGTAAAGGACCTTTGTACACTCTCTATTTGTGCAATATCCTTTTGATAGTGTGGGTACCATATCATATTGCAATATTCAAGTGGACTACGAACATATGCTTCATACAGCATAATCATGTGTTCAGCTTTTCTTGTTTTGAAGTGCCGTAACAACATTCCCATTTTTGCTTTACATTTTGCCAATAGAATTGCTATTTGATCATTGCATAACATGTTCCTATTCATCATCACACCAAGGTCTTTAACTGCTTCCTTATTTGTGATTGTCTCATTATTAGGTCCCCTATATGCATATAGCTTTCCTTCTCTGTCTCCATAATTTATTGATTCAAATTTATCAGAGTTAAATACCATCCTATTTACCTCTGCCCAATCATATACTTTGTTAAGGTCTCTTTGTAGCACGTTCCTATCTTCATCACAAGTAATTTCTCTACTTATTCCTGTGTCATCTGTGAAACTACTCACTACTGAGTCCTTAACATTACTGTCTATGTCTGCAATCATAATAACAAACAGTAATGCAGCTAACACCGTACCTTGTGGTACACCGGATATTACCTTAGCTTCATCCGATTTCTCATCGTTTGCAATAACTATCTGTTTTCTGTTGTGTAAAAATTCTTTTAACCATCTTCCTACTTTATCCACTATATTATGTTTTCTAATTTTCTTCGCTAATATATTATGGTCTACCTCGTCAAAAGCTTTTGCAAAGTCTAGATAAACCACATCTGTTTCATTTCCGCTTTTTATATTTTTGTATATGTTCTCACGGTGGACTAACAGTTGGGTTTGCGTACTTTTTCCGGGTATGAAACCATGTTTTCCTATATTAAACAAATTATTTTTTATTAAATGTTTCATAATATTTTTCTTCATTACCCTATCATACACTTTCATAATATGTGATGTTAGACTCATAGGCCTATAATTACTTGCCTCTAGTCTTGATCCACTTTTGAAAGTAGGGGTAATATATGCTAATTTGTGCTCATCATAAATCTTGCCTATATCTACACTTTGTCTTAATAATATTGCAAGTGGCTTTGCGATAGAATGAACTACTTTCTTTAACAAAATAGCAGGGACACCATCAGGCCCTGCAGCAACTCCATTTTTAAGTCAAATTATTAATAGCCTGACACAATATCAGCTTCATTAATATCTATGTCTGCTAAATATTCACTATTTTCGTCCCTTACTTCTATATCATTATCTTCATTATCAATTCTAGGGGTGAATTCTCTCTTATATCGTTCTGCCAATATGTTGCATATTTCCTTTTTTTCATTCGTTAGTCTCCCTTCAATTCTTAGAGGGCCTATTTCTATTCTTCTTTTATTCATCTTTTTCGCATAAGAGTATAATAGTTTGGGGTTTTGCTTGATATTTACTAGGGTTTTTTCTTCCAAGTCCCATTTTTCATTTTGTTTTGATTGTATAATCTTTTGTTCTGCATTTTCTATCTTACTTTTTAGTTCAATCACTTTCCATGCATTTTCTTCTTTTGCAAGACCTTTTTTCCACTTTCTGATTTTCTGGAACAAGATCCTTCTGTCTCTTGGTATGCATGACTAATGTTTACTTTTCTTCTTCGGTATATTTATCCACTATTTTCTCTAATATTTTATATAATATCTCCGTATTTACCCTTATATCATCACTTACGAAAATGTTATCGCAATCTTTGTTTAATTCTTCATTTATTTCTGACCATTTTATATTTTTACTGTAGAAGTTGTATTTTCCATATCCTTCCCACTTTTTCATTTCTTGCTTATCTCTGTTTTCACTTGCTTTGGAATGGACTGTTAATTCTATGACATTATGGTCTGAAATACTCGCATTATAAACTATTATTTCTTTAACATAATTCACCTCGTTCACAAATACTAGGTCTAAAGTATATTCCTTTCTTGTTGGCAGGTGATTTATTTGTTGAATGCTGTATTCTAGTAGCATATCAAATAGCTTTTCAAATTGCCTCTTATCTTCTGCACTACTATTACTCTCTTTTTTATATGTATAAATACAACCACAATCTCCTATTCGTTCTTTCCAGTCTACGAAAGGAAAGTTAAAGTCTCCGGATAGAAGAATAGTCCAGTCCTCATGATTTCTACATATATCCTCCAATTTTTCTATTATTATGTCAAACTCTTTAGTATTAGGGGGTCTATATATTACTATGTTCATTAATTTTTCAGATTCAAATTCTACCACTATTAGTTTACATTCTGATTTACTATATTTCTCATATATTTTCCCTTGTTTTTTGTCTTTCCCATATATTGCGGTTCCCCCTTGATTCCTATTTTTTCTATCTGATCTATAAGTTTGGAACCCTTTTATTTGATCGTCATTCCTAGTATCTTGGGAATACCAGGTTTCACTTATATTCATTATATCTATTTTCTTTTCAATTTGGGTTAGTTCTTCTAAGTACTCTATTTTTCTTTTTGAGTTACTCGTAACTAACCCTGCGCATTCATGACTATGATGGTTTGTGTGTTTTCTCCTTCGTTTAATATGGGTAATAAGGATTTTCCCATGTCTCTTTTCTGTTCTGGTATGTTCTTCTTTTCTTCATTTCCAGAAATTCTGACATTAAAAAATCCAACTTTTCCATAATATTTGATCTTCCTTCATCATAATTATTCATTTTGTGTCTGAATCTGCAATTTTCTCCGTATCTGCAATATTCTCTTGCATCATAAATACAGTTCTTATCTCTTGAGCTGTATCTTGGAGCTCATGCTTGGAAAATTTTTGCTGACACTCCATAGCACGGTGCTGGCTTGCTTTTTTCCTTCACCTGATATTCTTTGTTTCTCTCTTTATTTGTTTCTTTATTATTTTGGTTTTTATTATTTGATTGATTATTTATCTGATTTTGATTCATGGCTACAAGGTGCATATATTTACATTTTTTGTCGAACTTACATCCTTTCCCTTCTTTTAGGTTTTTGCATATTTTTGGATGTAGATCTCTGCAATCATCCTCATAGCCGTCTAGGTATGCACATTTACCATAGATTTCATAGTTGTGACATACCTTAGGATGTTTGTAGTAACATCTTTCGCCGAATCTGCAATTCCCTCTTTTCAAAATGTTGCAGACTTTGTCTTTCTTGTCTATTTTTTCCTCTTTCCCATCATTGTGCAGATCTGGGTAGAGCCTCTTTTGGGATTTTCTTTTGTGTTGTCATGTCATAATTTATTTCTTCGTATGTATGCTGCTTGATTGCCTCATATGTAGTATCAATGATTAACTCTGCATCCATACTTTTATCTTGTTCTTTGTTTTCCTTATTTTTTTCTGTCATTTCAGTTTTGTTTACTTTTCTTCTGTTTTCCTCTTCTTCTTCATCCTCAACTATTTGTAAATTCAGTCTTGATTTAATAACATTGTCTATACATGATAGACATGTTGAGCAAAATGTTCTGGTATCCTTTCTCACATCTTGCATAACTTCAGCACATTGAGGATGTGTTGGAATGTTGCATGCAGAACATTTTCTGATCAGGTTTTGTGGACTAACTATGCTATACCCCACCTTACATAGTTTGCATGCTTTTAGCATTCTTTTTCCTATTGCATCAATTAGGATATTCACAATGTTCACCTTATTCATTTTCTTTGTCGGAATATGTTGATTTATGTATATTTTCTTTATGAGTCTCTTGACCACTTGGATTTTATTTGTAACTTCTTCAATTATTTTCAAGATGTTTTCTGTTGATTTGTTCCAGTTTGAAGGATCATATCCTTCTAATATATCTATGAATGCTTTTGTATCTTTTTGGTTAGGGCTGTTGTTGATCTCTTAGATGAGAAATGCCAGCTCCCTTCCTGCTACCTCATCGTATTGCGGATCTGCTAAACAAGCTAAATTTCTCCATTTTTTTCCACTCTTGGAACTTACTGCCATCTTGATCTGATTTACAGTATTTCACTTGATAAACTAACTTAGTAGATGCTTTATACTACTATTTTCACACTAATCTTATCACCGACAGTTCACGAACACTTCTAGATATTTATAAATTTCCAGACGAATGTTAAACGCGCGATATCTGTTGATTAATCAGACTGTGTGCGGTAACGTCTCACCAAGCAAAATGGCACTGAGAGTGCAGGATCCTGTAACCAAAACCTGGGACCGACCTGGGTTGGTAGTGGAGTCCAAGGGCCACCGGCAGTATCTCATTAGGCTGGATGGAAGCGGTCGAGTGTCACTCAGAAACAGGAAGCACCTGAAAGTGCTAAAAAGTCAGCCCCCAATGTCGTCAGCCACTTCCCCACGCCCGGACCCCGCTCCACCTCGTCCAAAAAGGCAGACAGTACAACCCTCATGCATGGGTGAGTATGTCATGGGTGATGTTGAGTGTTAACCCATGCTCATGCTTGTGCCACTGTAAAATTGTCTTATATTGTCCCTCATGCTCTTCTTGTCTTCTGTTTTTGATAAGCCGAACTGGCTACAATCAATTTTTGCAGACATATTTTTATGCATATTCATGTTGCTGCCATGCATGTCAATTTATGCTGTGATACCTGTGCATTAACCATTGCATTTTTCCTATAAGATTTTTTTTTTCTTGCATATTTTCTTTGTGTGTATATATATGTATTTAATACATATTTGCTTATTGCCATCACTGAATATTTACATTTAATATTATGCCATTCTGCCATGCCATAATCTTAGGGGGGGGATGTAGGATGGTTGAATATGTTTAATGTCTGTTGCCAAGAGGGCAGCGCGATTGGCGCCAAAGTAGCCCGCGTGTCTGCAACTCACTTGCAGCCACGCCTCTGTATAGACTGGACGTGTAATAAAGCACTCTAGTGACACACAGGGTTCCTTCTGTTTCCTGCAATTTCTTTTTATTTTTTCATCATGTTAACAATTTTCTCACTTGTGTACTTCATTTTTTGAGGGACAGTTTAGATGTTTGCTATTAATAGCTATGATTAGTTTTTTCTGGGACCAGAATGTATTAAGCTTTTTTATTTCATTATGATGTATTCATTGGAACTGAATTATAAGGGATTAATCGATCAAAGGAAATGTAAGGCACCGATATATTTCGTCTTTTTTGTGTGAGAGTGTGTTGGTGCGTGCAATGTGTGGGGAGAACAAGACATGTGGCTTGGTGCAGGCTAGCAACTCGAGGTCTGGAGGTACCCAAGGTTTGGGCAAGATAGCAGAAATTCTTGAATAGCAACAAGACAGTCTTTTTTTTCTTTCGTACTCATGAACTACATTTCGAGCAGCTGCTGAGGTACTTTGACTGAGATTAGAAGGGGTGTTTTTTTTTTTTGTAGAGTGCATGGAATATTCACTTTGGGAACATTTGTGTCAGGGATTCATATATCGTTTTCTGGCGATTTGTGAAGGAATTTGAGGAGTATTGTTGGTATTCAAATGATATTAAGATCTGGCTGAATCCTAAATAAACACGGGGATATGGTGAGGGACCTGAGAGGTTTCTACAAGATTAGGAAAGGCCATAAGACCATGGTTGAACATAGCTCTCCACTTTCTGACGCAGTGGGAGAGTGGACGGAAACTGAAAAATTCCACATGGGTAAATGGTAATATTTCCCTTGATAACCTGCATAGACTTGTATTTTTCCCGGCTTCTACACCACGTCCCAGACATCAATGCAGACAGCTTTGATGAGGAGATCAAACCTACAGCAGATGAGGACAGTGGACAGCACATTTTTAATGGAACCGGTTTAAGGAACTTAAACACAAAGGGATTTAAATTTCCACACACCCCCCCCCCACCCCGATTGTGTGTCAACGTAGAATATAATAGGGGTTCTATGGATCCAGGGCAACAGTTGCATTATTTCAATTGTAATAGGAAGGGGCACACCAAGAAACAATGTAAAATGCTGTGGAGTATGCAAAAGTGTTTTTGGAAAGCCTATCAACAAAAAGACTACAGCTGACTTGTACTATCGTGCACAATAGTCCGTTCTCCCGCTGATCCAGAGAGTGAACACGAATCCACGTCTATGAAACCCGAAGCAGTTGAACAAGTAACTAATGGATTACCCAACAGATGTCGCAACGTTGGGGCAAGGAAGGAGGAGCGGGAAGCAGGTATTTTCTTGAGCATAGAGTAAAGTCTCCATAATCTATTATCGTTGATAAGAGAGTGATCGTAAAGATTTTGTTGTTGACGATACTGGGTTTGAGCGTAAAATGTGCATTTAAAGAAATATGCGAAATAGATATGAGAAAAAAAGAGCTTAGGAAGTCAGTATTCATGAATTGGTATATCCTATAGATCATCGTATCATATTGCAGACATGACTGTCCACAAGATCGATACAAAACTTTCACCAACAGCGTTAACGGTGGTGTTCTCGTAATCTGCAAGCCCCACCTCTTATTACAAAAGAAAATTAACATCTATAGCAGCTAATTAGTAAAATTTTCAGCTCACTTACGTTGTTGAGGTAGCCACCAGAAACATTATAATATATATATATATATATATAATATATATATATATATATATATATATATATATATATAATATATAATATATATATATTTACGTATCGGAGCCTTGTATGAACTGAATACGTAAACGGAAAATATTACATGGAAATGCAAGGTCACTGGATTTTGACTTTCCTTAAAATGGGGGGGTTTTGGTATTATTATTTTTAGAGAAAGAGGTTGCCAGAAAACTCAGCTAATTACTTTACATACATTTATTTACAAGAGGCCGTTGAGTGGCCTAGAGAAAGAGTAAATGCAGCTTGTCCGTAAGGGGACCAATATTATCTCTCACAAGGGGATAGCTGGCTAAAATAAGATTCCCGAAAAGCTGGCTTTCAAAATTATTCATATTATCTTGTGGACACGTGACTCAGCAAATCTGGAAAAAATCCCAGATTAGACAAAATAAAAAGGAAGACTTCTTGCACAAGTTACGGTTATTCAGTTTTCTCTAACACACTGGGGAAAAGGAACTCTAGTTTAACTGAGGTATGCAATGACTTCATTTGTCTGGGACGATCTCAAAAGGGAGACATGCGGCCACGAGGCAGTGAAAGGAACAAAGGAATGTTCATTTGAGAATTAGGAGTTTGAATTTTGGAAATGGGGATTGGTTACATGACTAGGAGGGAAAGGACTGGCAATATGACTGATTCACAAGATGTACCTGGATGCCATAGTAAGTGGACCTTTGTAGAATGCGGCGTCGGCTTTGTCTCAGGTCTGGGTGTGCCAGTAGCACTGTGGGAGGCCTAATGGAACGCTGGGTGGGACATCCGTCCGAGGTCACGAACTGGAGTGGACTGGGCGCGAATGCAGGTGTGGTTCAAGGGGGATGGGTTCAGCTTATCCCCCCAAGAGCAGGGCATCCTGGAAACAGAACATACGGCCAGCGAAGGGTTCACAGGAAAAAGGAGCTTAGACGTAGTCCTAATAAGTACCCAGCTAGCTACACACTTCCCTTTGGGATACGTCCCTAAGGCTGACAAGAGTCTTTATTCCCCCTCTCTAACAGGAAATTCGTATCTCTGGCTGGCGTTTTCCCCTTTGAATTCAGCTGATTCAGGGAAAATGGCTGCTTTTCTAGCAATAAAAATATTTAACTAAATGCTGGGTAGACGAGGCAATCAATAAATGTAACAGCTCCCCCTGTTAAGAAGGCATTCACTCCCTTTCGGGCGTGAAGGCCTTGGCTAAATAAGTTGATCGTCTCGACTACCCAGTTCTCCTACTCTAACTGAGGTTTTTTAGAGCAGCGATACGGCTAACTACAATGGCCTACCTAACTTATAGGTGGAGATGCTAAGTTTACGAACTCTGAATTAATGTAGTTTGGTGTAAGTGAGAACTACGGGTCGCCTGTGACGACAGTCTACTCTACCCCTAGGTAAGGTTACTAGAAAATTCTACTTGCTACTATCCTAATGCCTTGGTACTAAATTATTAGCCTAACCTACTCATTACAGTTAATTAGAGAAGCAATCATTCCAGAGTGCGGTACACACAGCAGTGGTTTATCGAACTGAATTGTTAAAATACATGATATGAGGTAATGATGCGTGAGGATGATGAGTGATTAGTGGTGTACCAGGATGGAAATATAATTAGGTAATTATGACATTTACATGACTGTTAGTATTACCAATTCTAGGGGTTAGAGGGTTAGTTTACTGGCAGAGATCAGGCTACCTTCTCTGGGTAGGTGCCAGGATCACTCTGCAAATGAATGTGACACTGTACCCCGGGCACAGGTGCCAAGAAGAGCATGTGGCTCTTTGGTTAGTTTGTTAATTTGCTACGTCCCTTCTTCGTCTTCTTATTCCTCCAGGGCCTGGCTACACCAATCCCAGGAATTGACGGAGGCACCGACTCTGGGGTAAGGCCAGAAACGCCATCATCAGCAGAGACAGTGGTAGCTTGAGGGATTTCATGCCTGTTGGAGGATCTCCTGTAGGAGGATCCTTGATTAGGTTAAGCGCCGGCGCTAGCTCGGCACCAGGCGCAGAGGTCAAGGTTTGTGGTGGCTCTACGTCCAGGCTGGACGGAGCTTGGCACTGCTCAGTGCTGCCAAGTGGCACTGGCAGAGAGTTGAGGTCAACTGGACCAGTGACAGGTACCGGAGGTGCAATACCTCTCAGCGTGCCCTTGATAATGGGAGACAGTGGCTCCTGTCTCTCGTGGAAGGCTAAGCCTTGTGGAACATGGACAGTGTCCGCTGCTGGTAGCTTGCTAGGGCACCTAGGCCAATTCGTGGAGTGCCATATTACATTACAGGTTTTGCAACGGAACTGTGAATGATCAATCTCCCTCCTTGGTAACGGGGGAGATTGTTGGTGGCCGTACTTCCGGGAAGAAGTAGGTCTTGGATGGCTCCTTGCTTCGGAGTAGTTTGTCGTGGGGTTAGGACCCCTATGTTTTTGGAGCCGGGGACTTCATGTCTCGCCCTAGGAGGAGGTCATAACCTCCTGGAATGTAGATTGCCACTGCAAGAGTACATAATTTGGAGAAGTGAGGTCTGGTGACCCTCAATTGGACGGTCGGAAGGATCAGCTTGTTATGGTTGATACCTTCAATGGTGATTAATTGACATCTATCGACGTTAGCCCCTCGGGGGATTCGATCTTCCCGTATTAGGGAGATTGGAGCGCCAGAGTCGTCAAAGGCTCTGACGTGGCTTGGCGAATAATGACTTTGGAGGGGTGCGACGGTTTTACGGCCCTAAGCTGTGGGTCCTAGTAAAGAAGAATTGGTAATGGCCATTGCGATGGTGGGAGTATTGGGATTAGCGCACCTTCCGTAATTTGTAGACATGTGACCCTTGCGGCCACAGTCTTGGCAGAACTGGTTCCAGAGCTTCTTCCGTGGCACTGGGTGATAAGGCCGAGATGGCACCACAGGTTGTGAATCTGTGGAGTCACCAAGGCTTGCAGTGTGCTCTGGCACAGGTGAAGAGTCCTCTCTGGCAGTGGTTTGATGTGGGGAGGTGAATGAGTCCTCCGTTGAATCACCCTCGGAAACATGTACGGGGTTAACTGGTGGGCTCACCTCTTCCGAAAGGGAGGAGGTAGGTGGTAAAATGGTAAAAGGCTGGCCAAAGATGGCGGGACTGTGAGGCACAGTATGTGTATGGCTGGAAGCTTGCCAAGTGATTTCTTCATCTCTAGCTCAGGCTTTCTCTCTTCTCTTTCCTTTTTCTCTGCTTCTTTCTCTTTTCTCTCTGCTTCTCTGGCTTTTCTCTGGTTTTCTCTTTCTTCATTTTCTTGTATGTGTGTGGCATCCTGCTGTGCCTTCACCCACTAGCCAAGTGCTGGTCCAGTGTAACCAGTCTCCTTGCCCAGAGTTATGAGGATTCGGAGCTTCTCTAGCTCCATGGCAAAGAAGTCGTGGGAAACAGGGGAAGACATTTCCCATAGGCTGCAGTAGAGGCTCAGATAAATTTGAAAATGGTGGCCAGGAATAGTACTGGATGGAATGGGAGTGCCTACTTGGTAACGTGGCACTTACCTAGAAATGGGTTCTGCAATGTGGTAATGAAAGGATGTCTGAAAAGACTGGGTGCTCTGTGGCACGTTGTGAATGGCACCTTCTGATGAGGTGAAAAAATCAAATGGAGTGTGCTGTGTAAGGCACACTTACGGGCGTTCCTAACTTGGGATATGCTGGAATGGGCAACCTGTAGGTCCAATACAGGTGCACGGCACTTTAAGGAGGCGTTCCTTGGAGTGTTCTGAAGGATCACTGATCCTTGTACATGGAAACACTAATGAATTGGGCGTTCCGTAAGGACGGACACGCAGGTAAAGGGCGACCTGTATGGCTGATACAGGTGCAATGGCACTTTGAGGAGGCATTCCTTGATGGCACTGGTAGTGTGCTGGTGTGTCCCGTTGGACGACACTAAATGCAGTATACTCAAATATACTGAAGAGAAATGGCACTCTCTTCGTGGCAGAGTGTAATGGTGGAGGAGAGAAAGTACAAGGTGGGAGTACTTCAGCAGCCAATCGATGGACAGTGCTGCGAATTAGTGGCACTGTAAAATGGTAAGGCCTGACGTGCACTGGTGGCGGCCAGTCCTAGACTGGTAGGCTTCCTTGTATGGAAGTAAGGAATTTGCGTGGCACACTGTGCAGTTCATGCTTGCGTTATACGCAAGTCTCTTGTGATAAAAAATGGAAAAGACCAATCGGGCACAACAGGTAGCAGTAAATTGGAAATGCTCAGTCCCTGGCTGAAATACTCGGTAAATTAAATAAATGCTTGCAAGATGCAATGGACACAGGCGCGTATCATGCTCAGTGTAAATGAAAGACACAAAAGACTAAAATAATGTTAATGTTGCATGCGTAAGTACGTAGTACTCTTGGCTTTTGGAATAATAGGTTCTCTCTCTCTCTGAGAGCGAGAAAATGATATATGACGAACTCCCTTGTATTTATTTGAACTACAAATAACGTTAGTTTAATATGACGCAACTTGCGTTAAATGATCTCCTTACGTTACAGCTTAATGAAAGAATTGCTTTGGATAAGTTTTATGTAAACAGAACACACTAGCGATGAACGATGTTTACATTACTTTGAAATGGACTGCGTTTTCATATGAATTTTACAATGACGTGTTTTACGTGAACAATTCTTTTAATGTGGCTTACTTTTAAGATTTACATTAACTTTACGTAAGTTTACTAGGTCCCTGTGACAAGTGAAAATGATGGTAAGGATTTTAAGATGAAATGTTAGCAAAGCATTTGTAAATGGAAAAGGTTACGTTAAGTACGAAGTGAAATGAAACTTTTGCTCAGCCAGCGAGTGAGCGATACGAGGTGAAACGCGCGGTGAGCGCTGCATGCGGTGATGAGACAGCTGATTTTCTGCAAACGCGAAGGCGATTTACAACACGAAATTCTGATTTCTTATTCAAGGCGAATTAACGTTAATTTCTCTGGCAGAATGATAGATACTAGTATGGAGATTGATATTATTTATGTTAAAACTTCAAGACTTACGTTACTTTGCTTAAATGGTTGAGATAAAACTTTAGGTGATGAATGCTTTGCTTTGTGAGAACGGGGTTGGCAGGAAGGCCTGAGAGAGCGCATGCGCCAAGCTGAGAGCTGGCAGGCTAAGCGGTTACCAACACTTGAAATGAAAACTAAGTTAAATCGAATTCCCTAACATATCACAGACAAAAGAATTGTACACTTCTTTTGCCGTAACTATTAGTAGAACACTCCTAACTAGCTAGGCTTGCTAACACAGCAATAAACCCTGGCAAAGCACTTCCTAGTTTGAACTAGTACTTTCTGGCATCTATCTTACACACACGTGCTCGTCTCTGCTATGATACCAGATGATACAAGCTAACAGAATTCGCTCGGCGCTCTGGCCGTTACAATATAATATTTCTAAGTTCAATCTTGTTTAAAATACTTCTAAAATAATTACTAAACGTACCTTAAGCTAACATTGGTTATAAATAATCATATTATATGAATGATTTGCCTTACCATGATTCGTGCGTGAGTCTCCCGCTCTAGTGTGCTGATTTACGCTTTGTAAAATCATTTACAATTTTACGTTTTACAAGGGATAACGCGATTTACAAGCTTTTTTAAGCAAGCCCGGATTCGATGCTGGCAAGCAGTCGCCATTTTTTTTGTATTGGGGCCTCGTATAAACCGAATACGTAAACGGAAAATATTATATGGAAATGCAAGGTAACTGGATTTTAACTTACCTTAAAAAAGAGGGGTTTGGTATTATTATTTTTAGAGAAAGAGGTCGCCAGAAAACTCAGGTAATTACTTTACATACATTTATTTACAAGAGACCGTTGAGTGGCCTAGAGAAAGAGTAAATGCAGCTTGTCCACACAGGGACCAATATTATCTCTCACAAGGGTATGGCTGGCTAAAATAAGATTCACGTAAATGCTGGCTTTCAAAATTATTCATATTATCTTGCTGTAATGCAGCACTTGCGGGTGCAAAGACTTGGACACTTGACTTCTTGCACAAGTTACGGTTATTCAGTTTTCTCTAACACACTGGGGAAAAGGAACTCTAGTGTTTAACTGAGGTATGCAATGACTTCATTTGTCTCGGACGATCTCAAAAGGGAGACATGCGGCCACGAGGCAGTGAAAGGAACAAAGGAATGTTCATTTGAGAATTAGGAGTTTGAATTTTGAAAATGGGGAGTAGTTACGTGACTAGGAGGGAAAGGACTGGCAATATGACTGATTCACAAGATGTACCTGGATGCCATAGTAAGTGGACCTTTGTAGAATGCGGCGTCAGCTTTGTCTCAGGTCTGGGCGCGCCAGTAGCGCCGTGTGAGGCCTAATGGAACACTGGCTGGGACATCTGTCCGAGGTCACGAACTGGAGTGGACTGGGCGCGAATGCAGGAGTGGTTCATGGGGGATGGGTTCAGCTTATCCCCCCAAGAGCAGGGCATCTTGGAAACAGAACATACGGCCAGCGAAGGGTTCACAGGAAAAAGGAGCTTAGACGTAGGCCTAATAAGTACCTAACTAGCTACAAACTTCCCTTTGGGATACGTCCCTAAGGCTGACAAGAGTCTTTATTCCCCCTCCTCAACAGGAAAATTCGTATCTCTGGCTGGCGTTTTCCCCTTTGAATTCAGCTGATTTGGGGAAAATGGCGCTTTTCTAGCAATCAAAATATTTAACTAAATGCTGGGGGTAGACGAGGCAATCAATAAATGTAACTATATATATATCTATATATATCTATATATATATATATATATATATATGTGTGTGGTGGGGGGTGGGTTTTTGTTTGGGTTTTGCCTGTGTGTTGTGTATGTGTATGTGTGGTTTTGTGTGTGTGTGTGTGTGTGTTGTGTGTGTGTGTGTGTGTATAGTACAGATATCCTCTTAGGATGCATTTCAGCAGCTGCTACAATCAGGGCATCATCTATCCTGCCTGGGCGAGGTTGCTCGTGGCCTCCCGCTTCGAGGCTCTGTTTGGTTCACCAGCATCTCCTCCTCCTCCTGCTCATCTTCCTCCTCTTCCTCCCCTCCTCCTTCCTCCTCCTTCCTCCTTTCCTTACTCCTTCCTTCCTCCTCCTCCTCCTCGCCTCCTCCTCTCCTCCTCCTTCCTCCTCCTCCTCCTCCTCCCACCGGCGGATACACTTCCTTACAATTTGGTGCTTCTCCCAGTTCAATGAGCGATGTTCGCCACTGTTGCTCCATTCTCCCACAATCCGATTATTCTTCCTCGTTCAGCAACCACCTCTGGTGAATCTGCGCGTCCCTCGGGCATAGCAGCTGTTATGGTAGTGCAACACATATCCCATTCACTGCAAGTCTTTATACTCAAATATATATAAGAAATTTCAACACTTCATTATATCAAATATGAGTCTACTGGATTAAGAGCGTCAGACAGACAGGATAATTATATTTTTGCAGCAACAGACGAACTCTTAAGTTGACAAATTTTAACACTGTCTTTTGGGAAATACCTTTTTGGATACCATTCTTAATTGTTAATTATTACGCCATAGTAAATGGCACTTGAAATGGAGCCTTCTTCACATTCCTCACTTTCTACGAGATAGGGGCTACCTTAGGTCAAAATATGATTATCCAATCCAGTGCAAGCTATGAGTTGATAAGCTGTCATTTGCACTACCAAGTATCAAAGAGTTAAGTTTATTCGATCGTAACTCAAACAAAGCAAAGATTCATTTCGATAAAAAAATAAATGTTTATGAATCAAACTGCAAGATTAAATCCAAAATATAAGGATTTGTAGGGAAAACTACTGAGTATCAAAATATGATACAAAGCATCAAAAGCATGGTTCAAAACAGGAAAAATGTCTAGGTAAAGCATAAGACATAACAGACTTCAGCAAAGATTATGTGGTCAAATGTCAAAGTTAATGTAAGCATATACAGGGATACAATGTGCTAAATTGATCATTTGCACTTTAACATTTGCTGTATAAAGATATTGAAAATATTCTAAAAGTACGCAATTACGAAGTAGGATATCCAAATCTAATGTATACCAGTCGTGTTCACCCAAAATAACTAACCATTCAATATTTCATTTACCAAATATTTCTCATAATCATATAACTATATATATATATATATATATATATATATATATATATATATATATATAGATAATATATATATATATAACTATTAATATTATCTTGAATAAGTTAACTGAGCCAGTCTCTGAATTTTGTCATTTTAATCGTACTTCTTGTAAAACTTTTTTTTTTTTTTTTAGAATTGGCCCTGCTCGAAATTATATAAGAAGGTGAAGGAATGTTCGTGGGTTCCCTTCTAGGCCTAACATTCGCTGGTATCTTCATGTGCTCCTTCCTTGCTTGATGACTGTACTTTATTTTAGGCTCAATACGTGGGCGACACTTTTGCCCTTTTCAGGCGTCTGTTCCTCTCTGATTCTGTACTTCATTATTTCAGCTTCGCTCTTCCGTTCAATGGACGCGGAATAAACAATGACAGGGTTTAGTAATGAGGTTTTTCAACACATATTATTAGTTACGCTCTGATTGCGAGTTGTATTTCGAGGGCACTGACCTCATTTTTATGAGATATAGAGGACCTCAATTTTTATATGAGGTTTACAAGAACTCATTTTTATTTGAGGTTTAGAAGACCTCATTTATATTTGAGGTTTAAAAGCCCTCATTTTTACATGAGGTTTAGCAGAACTCAATTTTATATGAGGTTTAGAAGACCCCAGTTTTATATGAGGTTTAGAAGTACTCATTTTTATTTAAGGTTTAGAAGACATCACCAACAGAAGACACAGCTATTTTGCATAGTATTTCTTTATCCAGCGGTTCAGAGGAGCCGTTGCAAAATTTGCGCAAGTGGGCGGTCTTTGTGTTCCGTGATGAGCTCAAACACTTGTGTGTTGGTCAGGTGCTCCACGAGCTCATCGGTAAATCTGACGTGCGGTTCGCATTTGGATAGTGCACCACAGTTCAGAAAGTTGGTTCGAGCCGCAGTCATGAAGACAGTTCTGTTGTTCCCGCTGCTTCTGTTGGGCCATTTGTTCAGCTTTGCTCGGAGCAAAAACATCGAGGAACCGGTATTATAATAATCTTTTGATTTACTCTATCATTCTGATTTTGTGTTAGTTTCGGTTAGTTACTTAGTTATTTAGCTAGTGGTTCGTGGTGGTAGGAGGTTTCTGTTTCCTAATATTAGCAGTTATGACTTGAACCATCGACGGATGGTCTGTTGTTCGTCGATTGTTCATTAGCTGTATTTTAATAGAGATCTTGGACTTTTATTCCTCACTCCGTTGGGCTATGGAACAGCCTCCCAGAGGTTGTGCAAAACTTCAGACGTTCCTTGTATTTTAATCATTCAATTTTATTTTCATTTATTTACTTATTTATTTGTTTTTCTGATAACTGATCTCCTCTTTCTGTATTTCCCTTTACCTTCGGTTTCCTCTTTCGAATGAACACCATAATATTCTTTGGCAGTTTCAATTTCAAGTGAAAGGCCCTGGTTGGCTTGCTGTACAGTAAGTTCCGGAAGTGAAGCGACAAATTTCAGAATTGATCGTACTTCTTAGAAAGTCTCGTGGGGTTGCCAGTTAGTATATTTTATTCGAATTATTGTCATCCTCTTTATCTGATAATACGTATCAGTGATTAACTGTAGAGGCACAGAAAGTATTTCCCCAGTGAATGATCAATGTTAGTTCAATAATTGTTCATTAAAAAAGAAAAAAAAAAAGAATTTCGCCATAGAAACATCTGCGGCTCTCAATGTGTGATATCAAGTGTTCACCATTGTGTGGCAGCAAGAACAGAGTGCATAAGCATTGGCCTAATATGATTTGTAAATTAACTTTCTACTTATATAGCGTTATATCGAAAGTTATTATGATTTCTTTTGATAAAGCACTAAAAAGTTTAGCATCTGATTAAATGAAATATAAATAAGACTGAAGTTGGTGTGGAAAAAAAAAATCCAAGTTATATGCACGTTTAGCAATGGCTACATCGTTAGGCCTGTTCAAGAATCAAGGAAATATATTTTCCAGCTTGTCAGTTAATAATTTCATCAAATTCCTCAATTGTGCAAATTTTTGCATGTGGAATTGCGTTCAGGGTGGCATCAAACAATTATTTTCGTAGGTTTCCACCCTTTTTTTCAGTGCATAAGTGAGACTATACTTGTCCATACGATGCGGAGTGTGAATATGCTTGGCGAGCATTATTTTAATTCGAGTATCTCCTGTTATGCTCTCTCTCTCTCTCTCTCTCTCTCTCTCTCTCTCTCTCTCTCTCTCTCTCTCTGTCTCAGGACCATTTTATCTAGTCAGGAATAACCAGAGGCCTGTTTTAAGAATCGAACACTATGACTATTAGGGCACAATTTTTCACGGATACAACATTCATTGAATAGAATGGCTTTTTCACTGTTAACCAGCTTTTTTAAATTGCTTCATATTTTCTAATCATTTTCTTCACTTCATTGTTCAGGTTACTAATGGACACATAATGGGGTCTTCCATTCACTCCAGTATTTTTACACGCGACAGCTGTTTCTTCAACCTATACGTATTGACGTTATCAAGCGTACTGATACAAATATGTTGTTTGAGATTAAGCTGGCCTTGTGCCAGCACGGGCTCTTGCTCGTAGAGCAGCCCGTATAAAATACAAATATGTTGTTGTTGTTTTTGATTAAGCTGACCTTGTGTCAGCACGGGCTCTTGCTCACAGAGCAGCCCGTAATGTTACAAATATGAGCCTACATGCGTTTTGTGACGTCATGAGGACGGAAAGGTAGTACAATTGCCGGATACCTAGTTTTAAGTATTTACAAAAGACTATAGTGAAACATAAAATAAGACAAATAAATAAATATGTTAACAACAGAAATTTTATCAAAAGTTGAAAGTAAGTTATTATATACACATTATACATAAATACATATTAATTACATATATGTTTAATCCACTGTGGTGGTGGTGGTCTTGTTCCACGCGGTTGAAGGGCTGCCTCCTACACGAGGGCAAGGATCGGTCTGCCTCGCGTTGGATGTTAAGGTTGGGGCGTTGCATGGCGAGGCTGACTGCTTCTGATATCAATAAACGATTGTAGTTGCCTTCCTTGTGTATTATTTTGGTGTTCGTGAGAAGTTCTTGTAAGGATGGATTTTTATTGTGGGTATCCACAAAGTGCTGGTGAATGGCGCCATGGTTTCTGTGGGCCTGCATGCGACATTTGAGTGTAGTGGTTGTGTGTCCGATATAGCATTTTTGGGGGGACTGACATTGCTCGTCAGCACAGACAAACTTGTATACTTTATCAGATTCAGCCTCTTTCTCCGTTGATGGGGCCGTACTATTTTTCATTACCAGTGAGGCCGTAAGGTTTGGCTTGCAGTAAATTCTTGCTGTTATTTTGTTATATGGCGCTGGGGGGGTGGTTCCTCTTCGCAGTATACCTAGGATGGCTTTCCTTTCATGTTCGTGGTGTTTGTTGTATGATATCTGATGGTATATCACTATTTCTTTGTCTTTTTTTTGTGTGTTGTCCCTCGGGGTCGGGTTATGGAAAGCCTCTAATCTCTTTTTGACAACGTGCTGGATCATGTCATCTGGGTAGCCGTTTTTTATGAGCAGCTGTTGAACTGTTGATTTCTTCGCTAGTCGCTTTCCACGTCGAACAGTGTGTTATGGCGCGTTTTATGTATGCATTTGCCACAGATCGTTTATACGCTTCAGGGAATTCTCCTCTAGCATTTAAGCATCTCCCAGCATCTGTCTTTTTAGTGTATAGGTGGTATTGTATTTGTTGTTTTTTTGGGTCACAAGTACGTCCAAGAAAGGGAGTATTTTCTCATCACTTTTTTCTACCGTAAAATTTAATGTAGAATTTGCTCGGAGTTTATTTACTAATTCATCTATGTCATTTTCGCCTTTGTTGTGATAAAGATATCATCATATACCTCCCATAGATTCTGGTTTTGGGTGTTCTTCAAAAGTGACCTCTTCGTGTGTGGACATGTATGCGTTTGCAAAAAGAACCCCAAGGGGGGAACCCATTGCTACGCCGTCCTTTTGCCGATATATTTCGCACCTATGTGAGAGGAATGGGGCTTCCTTTGTACATGCTTCTAGCATCTCTTTTAAGATCTTTTCGGGTATCGGTAATGGTGGTTTCTCAGAGCGGTATATCTTGTTCATGATGATTTCTATTGTTTCATCCACTGGTACGTTAGTAAATAAACTTTCGACGTCCAGGGATGCTATGTCTTCGTCGGGTGTGGTGTATTGCAGTAAATCGATGAATTCCGTCGATGATTTTAGCGAGAACGTTGAAGGAATGTACGGCGTTATAATTTCGTTCAATTTCTTAGCCACTTTATACATGGGGGATGTCATTTGGAATATAATGGGCCGTAGTGGGTTTCTCTGTTTGTGGATCTTGACTGTGCCGTAGCAGTATCCGGGTGCAAAGTCTCCGATGATTTTTGGAAAGCTTACTGTTCTCTGTTCTTTGTTCGCTTTTTCTGTTAGTCTCATCATTTTCTAAGAGAAAACGAAACCATAATAATATGCAAAGGAGATAAAACACGCAGTGTACGTGATAAGAATAAGTTTCAGCCACTTAAAAAAGACCCAACAAATGACCTCAAAAAGAAAAAACCCACTATGTAACTAATTTCTATATAAACTTTGGGTTTTTCAAGAAAATGTGACATTTTCCCATGAATGTGATTTACTTGAATTGTCATAGGCTAATGTTGCAAGTAAATTTTTCATATACATGCCTTGATACTTCTAAATTTTTCCCCCCCGTTTACCAATGTCATAAGCTGATTTATTGACTCTAATTGTCTATGAGGTTCAGAAAAAATAAATTCATTTTGTTGTTATAGAAATTCTGTTTGCTTATTTTGTTTATTCATTTTAAAACGATTGCAATCCTTAACTAATTGCATTGCACACACGGATAAGAATAGGTTATGGCTATGTCATGTCATCGTGACCCATGAACCACATGTGAAGTTCACGAGCTAAGCATTCCTCTCTCCAGTCAATCTGCTTCGCAAGCGGTTTATTGAGGTTATAAAGAACAGTGATGAGTCGGCAGACGTGCCATGCACCTTCAGAACTGATGACGTCGTCCTGGCAGGAGATTGCTCTCAGCCAGCTAAGAGTTACGTTACTTGCTGTAATAAATACGACTTTAGTATAAATTTTTTGTTTTTTAATACTCGACCCACACGAGAAGAATGTCTGAAAAAAAAAACAGTACCAAAATTGAACAATATATTAGTTTCATGTTGGAAATCTGCATGATTGTAAATAAATGTAATTATGTTAAATTAGATATTCCGTATTCAAACTAATGAAAAAGGTTTCCATACAAATTCTATATATATTATTTGCCCTGTAAGATCCATATAGGATTATTCCATTGATAACATTTTCACTTCTAGACTTCCTGACTTTAAAATCTATTTTATTTTATTTTATTTTATTTATTTACTTATTATTATTTTTTTTTTTCATTGACTACGAATATAAATCAGCGGGACAGGCAATATGTCAGTAGGTTTTGATATGTGTTTGAACTTTTAGCTTATTTGTCATTACTAAAGCGTTAAGTTAGAGTTCAAATCTTTACGCATATATATTTGGATATTTAATTAACCTATGGTTACGTTTTTGCTTATTGATTTTATCGTGATTCCTTTTTTGTTATAATTTGTAACCCTTCCGACTTCTTACGGAGTGTATTATATCGACTCCACTTGTATCCATATTTATTTATTTTATATTTATTTATTTATATATTTTGTTTTTATATATATTGATAAATTAAATGGTTGGCTTGAATATGTGGAAGAGTGTTCTAGCGGCGTACCGTATAAGGCTACTTGCGGTATCATTTCTACAGATACAAGATATGAATGATAAAGGTATTTAAAACCGCGAGAACCGCTATAATCCAGTCCGGATCCAATATCACGAATGTAACTCGTAAGACATTGACACTTTTTTATTTATCCGTTATTTTACCAAACCGATTGACTCTGGGTGATAAAATATATTATTGGTTTTCTTAATGGATAGAAATTCACACAACGAGTTAAGGAGATTATTATTGATTTACACCACCCGAGTCACAGATTATTATGTGTTGAATTCCATGTTTACTGATTTAGCACTCATAAATATTCCTAGCGCACTCAATTGCGGTGTTTGTTTTTAGAGCTATTAATTCTATATAACGTGTCAACGGGAACTATTAACGCTAAGAAGTGTTTATTTCCTCTGTCAGACTCGTAACTCTGTTAATAATTCTACGTATATTCTTTCAAGGATTGATTTGGCACAGGATAGGCCCCTAAACTGACAGGTGTCTTAGTGTGTCCCTTGTTTTCATGACACGTGTTACAATCAGTTATGTGCTTTTTATATCTGTAAGCATTGTAGGCCAGTAAAATAGTGATTTGGCTTTCTGTGACATAATAGGGAACCCTGGATGACAGAATGCAACCAGTTTAGGACGATTGGTATGAAAGAGATTATTACTACTACCTGGTCGTTAGTCACCTGCTGTGTTCTTTGGGTTTTCCTCGTCGCGGACCTACATATAATATTACATTTGATTACATAATTCTGATACACATACTTTAAATATACTTTTGCTTTAGGGTTTCCGTTCGAAGTGTTTATTGTTTTGCTTATTGCTGACCCTATTTCCGTTCGAAGTGTTTATTGTTTTGCTTATTGCTGCTGACCCTGTTTCCGTTCGAAGTGTTTATTGTTTTGCTTATCGCTGTTGACTCTTGCTTTGTTCAGTTTGTAACAGTTCTGCGCTCCGACCCAGATATTCAATGCTCGCGATCTCTTGGGTTAATGAATTTTCTTGTTTAGATACGGTTTTAACAATAGGCACGGATGTTTCTTTATTTTTTAGTCCAATTAATGGTTCCATGCAGTATGGTGCGGGATTGCGGGATAATGCGTCAGCTATGATATTTGCTTTCCCAGGTAGATATCTTAACTTGGCTCCAAAACCTGAATGATCATATGTCACCGAGTTCCTTTGGGACTATGATTAAAGCCTTTGAAAAACTCGGTAAGTGACTCATGGTCAGTAAGGATTTTATCAGGATAGCCGTAGATTATGAACTTAAAATGTACTAGTTAGTTAAAGATACCTAGCCCTTCCTTGCCTATTACTGCATATTTACTTTCAGAGGGCTTCAGTTTACGTGAATAAAAAGCTATAGGAAAGAACTGTTTATCATATTACTGAAGTAGTACCCCTCTTACCCCTTGGTCTGAGGCGTCTGTTGCAATAAAAAAAAATTCCTTATTTAAATCAGGGATTTTTAATTTAGGTGAGCTGCATTATTCCGCTTTTAAGATATCGAACGCCTGTTGATGCTTTTTAGACCATAATAAATCTACGGCCTTCTTCGTAAGATCTGTTAAGGGAGCTGTCATGATGGAAGAGTTACATATTTCCATACGATTGTAATACCCACTACAGCGCAAAAGTGCTGTATCCTCTTTTTATGTTAATAGGTACCGGAAGTTATGAATAGCCGACACCTTACCATGGACTACTTTAAGACCTTGACTAGACACATAAAACCTAGATAAACATGTTCGGTTTTTTAAAAACTCACATTTAGATATTTTACTCTGAGATTATTTGTCTTTGTCTCTGTAGCACTAGCTCTAATTTATGTGAATGTACTTCTAAGGTATTAGAAAAGATTATAAGACCAACCAAATAAGCATGTAAGGTAGTACCCCTAAAGTCTCCACCAAACACTATTGTAATTGGGGTGCAACGTAAGCCGGAGCATACGTAAAAATTGATAATGTCCCCTGAGTGTGCTGAAAACGGTGTATGAGGTACAATCACTTAGGTAATGGTATCTGGTAAAAGCCTTTAAGTAAGTCCAAGCTGGTGAAAAAATTTATTCTAACCTAACAGAGATAAGATGTCGTCGGTACATGGCACTGGAGGAAACTATCGGGAGTCGTTTCCTTGTTAAGCGACAGAAATCTAAACGCAGATACGCCAAGTCGATCTTTTATGGCATGACGTTTGAGGGAAAAAAGGGATATAGGGCTTATTTGCTTTCCTAATGACTCCTATTACTAACATTTTTCAACTTCGTCATATATCTCTATTTTGAAATTGCATTGGGAGTCTATACGAAGGTACGTATATAGCTTTATGTTTGTCCTTAGACCTTATTTTGTTTTCAATGACATCCGTTTTTCTCCCAGAGATCACTCACTAGTGGAGAAACTTCCTGGTATTCAGATAAAAGATAAAAAAAAAAAAAATTTCTGCTGAAATCAACCTCTCTGCTTGAATGACTTTTACTGATATTACTTTAGATAGAGTATAAGAGAGATTCATCTTCGACTGGTTGGGCGGATAAAAATTAGCAACAATAAATACAACAAAAAAAAAAATGCGATATTTTATATGTATAGGTTTTGTGGATTACTAGATTTAACTTGTCGCTGCAAGTCAACCGTGTATAGGGCTTTGTTCGCGGAAATCGTTATATTTCAGAGTGTCGGGAAGGATTAAAATTTCAGATCCCAGCAAAGTCTTTTTACACGCACTAAGACATTCGAGGGCGCATGCTTCTCGAGATTTTTCGTGCAAACTGCGACTGCGGTTGTGGGAGAATTCTGCTGGGTCATTTGAACAATGTTACAATTTATGAGACAAATGATTTGTTCTTCTATATAAGTTATTATTTGATTAACTGTCTCTTTTTGTTCAAACGGATTTTAATATGTTTGAAGGTTTAATTTATCGGAATTTTCCTTTTATAAACACGCCTTATTTTGCAGGAGGTAAGATAATATTTTGTATACCCCTAGATGGATATCTTACAATTACACTAGATACAGATCAATGTTTTTTATAACTATAGAGGTATCTGTAAGCGCTCGCTTATCCGGACTTCTCATTAGGGAAGTTCGAACAACAGACGGTGAGTCCGTAAATACAGGATATTACGTGTACTAAAGGAATAAAACAAGATATTCTAATTTTTACGGCGCGTACAGTCGGGCTTAATCCACCACTACTTATAATAACTTATGTATTAAAAAAAAAATGAGAACATGCTCTGATTACTTGATACGGTCGTGATATTCATAGGAAAATTCCTTTTGAATTCCGCTCTGCTAGAGTCGCTTATTTGGAATGTGCTATGCTTTGAACACTCGGCAGATTTAACTGACCCTGACCGTCTGACTAGGTGACACAGTAACAGTACCCAAGTTTGCTTAAGCCCGATTTGTTTGTTTCTGAAAGGGCTACTGTTTACCTATTTCTTTTTGTAATAATTAGGATCCATCGGCAATGTATTGTGTGCCTTGCATTCGTTGTTGGTTACGTATAAAGCAACGAACATATGAATGACGAACTATTAGGAATTGAGCGATTACTATTAAGACACGTTATCTCTACTGCATTCAATATTAACTGTTTGTACTTGCTGTTGTTTACTTCATTCTTTGCTAAAATTTGAAATAGTGAGGGATCCTGGTCAGCGCATTTAGCCTAATGAAAGTTTTTTATAGACATGTTATTCCTTGCAATCCAGCCGTATTTTTAAAGTTAATTTGAGTCATTGAGGTTAGATTTTTTTATATAACTAAAAAAACTCAAGGCTAAAACTGCGATCGGGACTTTGCAAAGGAGCATTTATTGTCATGACCCGAAATAGTGTTACTTCTAATTTATCTAGATTGTACGGGTGTTCCACTTGTTTTGTGTGTTTTTCTAATCACTACGGTGCCTAACGACCTATCCATGCATCTGTATAAATACAGACGTCCACTGCGTAAACGCATATTCACTGCGATGTTTGTTACGTAATGGATTAATAATCACCCAAAATGATAAAATTAACACAGTATATGATTATGATATTTCAGTAGAACTTCTGGATGCAGAAACTCAAGGATAAAAACTCGCAGTAGCGAAATCTCAATGATGTAGATAATTTCTGTAAAAAAGTAAGATTAAGAATGTCTCGTAACTTCAGCCACAGGAATAACGAAATTCGACCTGTAAAGGAAACACTCAGTTACTCCAAATGAATAAAAAAAATTGTACTTAGCTTGCTTTTGTGGGAAGTCACGGTGTTCCGATAACGACACACGGCCTTGGCCCTCCTTCTCTGTTTAGCGGATGACTGGTTTGGCTTCAGTTTTCCCCGTGCGCGTTGTTTGGATGATTCGAGCCCTTGAAGATCCGATGCTGCAGACGCGTTCGGTTTGTTTCTTGAAGTGCTGGAAACGCTCATTAGCGATGTTTTCTTGAGTGATTCTAATGAGATGAAGCTTGCGTTGACGTAGGAAAAGGAAACGTCGGGTTTGTTTCTTGAAGTTATTCACTACTGAAAACGCTCACTAAACGATGATACTAAGTTGCTTGAAGAATCTCTTGCTTTCGTCGTCGTTGAAGAGTTCTTGTTGTTTTCTGAAGTCGCTCACTAAATGATGATACTAGGTTGCTTGAAGAATCTGCTGCTTTCGTCGTCTTTGACTTCTGATGATACATTGTTAATTATTCTGGTTTTTCTTCGGAAGACGTTGTAGAGTTCTTCTGGTACGCTGCCACCATTATTAGGGCTGTTGCCTCATATAATAAGGCGCCCTATGAGGTAATGTTAGACTTGCGATAATCTTACGCTAAGTCGGTTGGTATTGCACTTCCATATTCATTGGAGTGTCTTGGGGTTTGTAGATCACTTACGAAGTCGGTATTATCTTCTTTGGTTATGACGACGATGTGTTAAACTCATGATGATTCGGCAATGATGTGAGGTTCTTAGTAGAAAACACGAAGTATAAAAATACTTATATTCTCTGAGATTAAATGGTGAAGATCAAGTATGATTGTACAGGTCTTCTAATGACGATAGCTTGATCGCTTCTGCCAATGATGATGGCTAATTCTGTTCTGTTCTCTTCTACATGATAAAGCTTAGGTAAAGAGGTACAGGTCTGCCAATGATGATGGCTAACTCTATTCTGCCTGACTACCATCTCGGTTACAAGTCATAAAGGAAGCAGACAGTAGCTCGAACATACGAACATACAATCAGATGACATAGTTACTAATCACGTAGGCCGCTTGAGCTATAGGTCACGGTGTTTGTCTCAAGCAGGAAGCTTGGACTAAAGTTTATAAACAAATGAATGACTACAGGTGACGGCATGTCATCTTAGCCTACATACTTTATCGTCTCTGGTCTGATCACATTCCTGCAAGCAATCTGGTTGACCTCTTTAGTTTTAGTCTTTTATATATATGGAATAACATTCCATATTTTTATTATGTAATCACTTACACATATACATATGCAGAGGCCAAAAATCAGTACTAACAACGGTCAGTTCAAACAGCGCCCAAAAGAAGGTCCAAGAAACAACTGGTTCATATAACCACCGAAGACTTCCATATTCCCTCTGGTCAACAAGGGCCCGGGGGTTGGGGGGGAGAAGGCCACACCCAGTGAAATCACCAAATATGGAATTTGAAAAGAGGATTAGCAAAAACATACAGCAAGCCAAACACCGGAGAGGAGTAAACTATCAATTACTTTACTTACCTAATTAACAGTTTAAGAATAATCAGATATATTATTCACCTATCATTAACTGGCAACAAGATGACACACACACACACGCACACACACACACACCCATATATATATATATAAATATATATATATATATATATATATATATATATATATATATATATATATATATATATATATATTCTATGAATTTTCCGTTTCAAGGATTAGAAAAATGACCCTTGTCGTAACCTCATGTAGTTTAAATGTTGAATTCTATTGACATGACATTTCTTTTGTTTTACAGGTGAACATAAGTTATGACTCACGTAACCGACATGGCCGACATTGCCCACATTGCCTACACTATCATCCGGTAAGTAAGTTCCTGGCGGGAACTTGGGAGTAAGATAAAGTCCTTTTATTCATGGCAGCTTTGTAAATTTGTTATACTTTTTTTTAATTGTTTTTCTGTCCGTCCGCACTTTTTCTGTCAACCCTCAGATCTTAACAACGACTGAGGCTAGAGGGTTGCAAATTGGTAAGTTAATCATCCACCCTCCAATCATCAAACATACCAAATTGCAGCCCTCTAGCCTCAGTCGTGACAGGCCATCACCGGGACGTGATTACAGTTTAATGAACCACGGCTCATACAGCATTGTACCGAGACCACCGAAAGATAGATCCATTTTCGTTGGACTTGATTATACTCTTGACAGAACAACACTCGATGACTCCGAAGAAACTTCGGTGCGTTCTTTACTTGTTTTATATGTAATTACTTCTGTTATCTCACTTTCAGTATGTCATCTTTATGACCTACTTAGAGAAAGCTCATCATCATCATCATCCTCATTATGAAAGTATAAAGCATGAATGCAAAGCAATGCGCAAATAATTTGGACCAGGGCCATTTTCAGCCCAAAATGGAGAGGTGTATTCACGCATTCTTTTCTAACTCCGCAGATTGTAAGCCAACTACCGACTGCCTTGCTAACGGTGGCTATTGCATCAGGAACAACCATAAGGAGGATTGCGACGGCCTCCTGTTTTCAAGAGAATGCCGATCGCCCCTCTGCTCCTGCTGTGTAGAAGGTAAAAAGAGGAAGAAGAAGAAACTGTAACTATGCGGTTTGTAAATAAGCCCATCTCGTTATATTGAGCACCTCGATGATTTTGCAGTGTCTTTTTCGTAGGAGTGATTCTCGACTGAGGAAAGAAGCGCAATTGTGAGACACTGAGCCAAATAGAATATAACTGAAATAAAAAAAAAAAAAATTCGGACTGGGAACTTTCCCGCCCACGATGAAAAGAAAACGTTGACAGCGAACTTATCTGTGAGAAACAACACTAGAAGATTTGTGGAATTCCACATTCCGGCAGCTCCATAGAAACCAGGGTCTTGTGTCATAGCATTGTTGTGGGATAATGAAGTCATGTAGACAGTTATCTTTCATACGAAATAAGCATTTATTTGAGAAAAAATCCTTTAATTTTGGTTCCTAATAGCGTAAGCCTTGGTTAGAAGTCGTACTATCCGAGTGCATTCTGAGCCAACTTAGAGAAATACGTCGACGCTGACGATCGATAACTCGGGGAGGTTTCCGTGACATGCCTGGAGGCCAGGGTGGGAGCGGTCAAGGCAAGTACTACCTTGGGAAACTCTAAGTACCTTGGGTCGAAAGGATTAGGCCTGTAAGTGTCCGATGTCCTTTTCACTCTGTTATCTTGTATACGTTTGGTGTTATTTTGAATTCATATAGGTCACAGTACTACACATACAAAATCGTGGATCGATAATGTTTGGCTTTCTAATATATAATATAAACCTTAAATTAATATGCTTGGCAGGACTTAAAAAAATATTCATTAGCATTTGACCTGGCATTTATTTACAAAGGCTTATTTATAATTTTACAAAACATTATTTAATAAACTAACATAGATAGACATATATAACACATAATAGTATCTGGCTTCATAATGGAAATGAAAAATACTTAGTAAAAGTGAAAAAAACAACATTTTTTTAAATTTTCATGGCATTATTTAGTTAATTTATGCATCTTTTTCTTATTTTGCCTACTTGATAAAATTTGGGCATTCAGAGCTCTCATCTTAAAAAACATCCGACATCTGACAAAAAACAATATTACTTTAAAAGGCAAGTATACACAATTATTCAATATGGCGTGCCAAGTCGCATAATACTCCATTGCCTGGTCTCAGTGTATTTTTTCCATTGTATGTTTGAAACATTTTTTCCATTACCTTAAATTTTTCAAAAAACTCAGCACTTGGTTCCGTTAATTTATCATCATGTCGCTCTGCTGCACTAATCCAGGTACCTTTCACTTTTTAAAGTTTACATCCTAAGAACTGATAATCGGGAAATTCAGATGCCACATAACCTCCAACATATCGAAGGCCCTCTTCGTCTGCAACATTCTCTAAAGTTCTTTCATGAAATTCATTTTCAAAGTTTTCTGAGTCTTCTTCTGGCATCTTCTCATCTTCAGTAGAGGCAAAGACCTTTGCAAAAATCACAAGCTCTCTTTCAAGATCAGTTTCATTTGAATCATTATTTTCCCAACTTTTCTCTTGACTGAACATTCCTTCCGACATATTTTAAGAATCGCACTCCTTCATCGAGTTACAATTTTTTCCAGTTATAGAGTTTATTTTGCCAAGTAAATGTGACCTTATTCTGTGTTTGATTTCAACTGGCGTAGGATGATCATAAGTTGCACCCATTTGTCTAAGACAGCCAAACATGTTTTCCAGTCCATCTTGGTTAAGTCTGGAGTTAATTATGTATGATACATCATATTTACTTTTCAACATATCATGCAACCTTGGCAAGGATTTACATGACACAATAAGTCCCTTTTGGAACTGATAGATCTTATTATCTTATTTTTGCAAACTTGCATTGTTTCAGCAGTACACTTCATATTGTCAAGGATTTCATTCTGTTCCGTCAATTGCATCCCATAAGCATGTCTAGATTTTTTTTTTATGTCATAAGGTACCCTTGAATTGAACACATCAAACCAGGAGTCGGCAAGCTTTATAAAGTCCCTTGTACTTTCCCAGGACATGCTCTTCAAAAGTCCCTGACTTCCATAAAAATCTAAAGCTTTTAGATGTTTCCGAAAGAAGCTGCACTGCTTTCCTCACATTCATACGTCTGAATTTCATTGCTGGGCCTCGCGATCAAAGAAGTTCCTGCTGTAGGTCTCTTTTATATGCACTTTCTTCAAAATGTTTACTGCATATGCGATGAGTAGTAGGGTTATAGTTGTCCTCTCTCTTACAACGATGAACCCATTTCCGTCTTCTTTTCTCATCACGAGGGAATCGGAAAAAGGATACCTCCTTTTTTCTACTATTTGAATAACAACCAAACACGGCGCAGTTGTTTGGCATTATTTAAATAATAATTTAGATTATATAAAAAAAATCAAAACTATGGTTGTATTCGAAGAATGTAAAAATAAATCAATACAGATGATTGAAGTGACCTGTGATATACATTTGAATGAAACTGTGGCTGAGTGACTTCTCGCCCTGACGTGGCCTCCAGGTGGCGCGGCTCTTGAGGGGATAAGTCGCAACCCCCCACAAATGACTCTACCTAACCATTCTATATACCTTGTCTGGTACATAGCTGAGCAACTCACTCGCTCACTCACTCACTCACTCACTGGCTGACGTCTCTCCTTGCTTTTCGCAGCTACACTGAATCGGGATGAGTGCCAAGATACACTAGGTGTCTGCCCCAACGCAACTTCCGTGTGTCAAGATAAAAGCACAGGCTACGAGTGCTTTTGCAATGCGGGCTTCGAGACAACAGTATGTGGAGGTGAGTGATGCTCAAGATTTGTACAATCTCAACTTGAGGGAAAGATGACAAAAGATAAGGGTTTATCATTCAAGAACTCTAATCCAGATGACATTCCATTCTTCCTTTCCTGTAAGGTTGATTTTCAAGTTCTAACTTGGATGCAGTTTCATAGACCTTGAAATGTACTGTACTCACTATCTTATTTAAATCTGATAAATTCTCTAAATTGACATCTGATATCATTGACGTGAGCTCCTCTTCTCAACAGATACAGAGCAATCCATGTGAATATGAGATTTTATGTGAATTTTTCTTTGTATCATTTTTATTTTTATTTCTATTTTTACCATCTTTATTTTTCGTATTATTATTTCATTGCTTTTTTTTATTTAGAATGATATTATTTATATATCTATTGTTATTATTGTATTTTTTTATTATTTATATTATTTTTTACCTTCTTTTCATCATTTTAATTTCAATTTTATTATTATCATTTTATTATTGTTACATTTATTTTTATTGTTTTTATTTTTATGACTTATTTTTATTTTTTATTTTATTTTTATTATTATTATTATTATTAAAAAGTGATTGCTGCCTCAGCTGCATTAATTTTATACAGGTTCTTCTCTATTTTCTAATTATTGCTTTCTCATTGTTGCTTAAACTGGTGGAGCAAACGCGAAGGTTGACATATCTCAATTAGGTCAAAACGATGGATTTTATTGTTAAAAAATTCAGTTGGGTAGTCAAATTTTCGGGTATATCCCGTAGAGTTTATTACAGATAGATTGATGTTAAATTCTATTTCTTTTCTATTCTTTCCGGACGTTTCGTCTGAATGAACCTCAGACATCCTCTTGGGCGGAAATTTTTTACCACCAATAAAATCCAATCGGTTGACCTAATTGAGATATGTCAACCTTCAGTGCGTTGCTCACCAGTTTAAGCAACAATGAGAAAGCAATAATTAGAAAAATAGAGAAGAACCTGTATAAAATTAATGCAGCTGAGGCAGCAATCACTTTTAATAAAACATGTTTAAAAAGAGGGTTTACTTCCAGCATATTATTATTTATTACTATTATTATTATTATTATTATTATTATTATTATTATATTATTATATTATTATTATTATTATTTGTGTGTGTGTGTGTGTGTGTGTGTGTGTGTGTGTGTGCTCTATTACAGTCCTCCAATTTGACTGGGTGGGTATTTATAGTGTGGGGTTCCGGGTTATGCATCCTGCCTCCCCTTAGGAGTCCATCACTTTCTTACTATGTGTGCCGTGTTTCTAGGATCACACTCTTTCTGCATGAGGCCCGGAGCTACTTCAGCCACCTCTAGTTTTTCTAGATTCCTTTTCAGGGATCTTGGGATCGTGCCTAGTGCTCCTATGATTATGGGTACGATTTCCACTGGCATATCCCATATCCTTCTTATTTCTATTTCAGATCTTGATACTTATCCATTTTTTCCCTCTCTTATCTTCCCACTCTGGTGTCCCCATGGTATTGCGACATCAATGAGTGATACTTTCTTCTTGACTTTGTCAATCAACGTCACGTCTGGTCTGTTGCACGTATCACCCTATCCGTCCTGATACCATAGTCCCAGAGGATCTTTGCATGATCGTTTTCTATCACTCCCTCAGGTTGGTGCTCGTATCACTTATTACTGCAAGGTAGCTGATGTTTCTTGAACAGGCTCCAGTGGAGGGCTTTTGCCACTGAATCATGCCTCTTTTTGTACTGGTTCTGTGCAAGTGCTGCATTCGCTTGCTATGTGGTTTATGGTTTCATTTTTCGTATTGCACTTCCTACATATGGGAGAGATGTTATTTCCGTCTATCGTTCTTTGAACATATCTGGTTCTTAGGGCCTGATCTTGGGCCGCTGTTATCATTCCTTCAGTTTCCTTCTTTAGCTCTCCCCTCTGTAGACCATTGCCATGTGTCATCGCTGGCTAGTTCTTTAGTCTGTCTCATGTATTGTCGTGCATTGGTTTGTTGTGCCAGTCCTCTGTTCTGTCTGTCATTCTCCTGTCTCTGTATATTTGTGGGTCTTCGTCTACTTTTATTAGTACTTCTTCCCATTGCACTCTTTAGCCACTCGTCTTCACTGGTTTTCAGATATTTGCCCAGTGCTCTGTTCTCGGTGTTGACGCAGTCCTCTATACTTAGTAGCCTCTCCCTCCTTCCTTTCGTGTTATGTATAGTCTGTCCGTATTTGCTCTTGGGTGTAGTGCTTTGTGTATTGTCATATGTTTCCTGGTTTCTGATCTATGCTGCGGAGTTCTGCCTTCGTCCATTCCACTATTCCTGCGCTGTATCTGATTACTGCACTGCCCATGTGTTTATGGCTTTTATCATATTTCCGGCGTTGAGTTTGACTTGAGTATCGCCTTGAGTCTCTGCATATATTCTTTCCTGATCGTGTCCTTCATCTCTTGGTGTTTTATAATCCCCTCCTTCCATTATTCCCAGGTATTTGTATCCTGTCTCATCTATGTGTTTGATGTTGCTTCCATCTGGTAGCTTTATCCCTTCAGTTCTCCGTTACTTTGCCGTTTTAGTATGTTGACTAAGGGGCATTTATTTTTCTATTCCAAACTCCATCCTGATGTCCCCAGATACAATCCTTACAGTCTGGATTAGGGTATCTATTTCCTTGATGCTCTTACCATACAGCTTGATGTCGTCCATGAACATCAGATGGTTGATTCTGTTGCCTCTTTTCTTGAGTTGGTACCGGCATCCATCTTCTGTAACACTTTTCTCATGGGTATCATGGCTACTACGAAGAGTAGCGGGGACAGTGAGTCGCCCTGGAAGACCCTCTCCTGATATTAACCTCTGCTAGTCTTATTCCAGAGCTTGTAAGTATGTATTCCAGTTGCGCATTGTATTTTTTGAGGAAGCTGATGGTGTTTCTCTACCCCATATATTTTCAGGCATTCTATTAGCCATGTGTGTGGTATCATGTCGAAGGCTTCTTTATAGTCTATCCATGCCATGCTTAGGTTGGTTTTTCGGTTCTCCTACTGTTCTTCACTTACCATTTGTCTATCAGGAGCTGGTCTTTTGTGCCCCTACACTTCCTTCTGCAGCCTTTCTGGTGGTGGGGGATGGTGTTTGTCTCCTCTAGGTAATTGTATAGCCTTTCACTGATGATACCTGTTAGTAACTTCCTTCCACACATTGGTAGGCCAGGTGATAGGCCCTGTAGTTACTGGCTATATTTCCCTTACTCTTGTCTTTTTGTACTAAGGATTTGTTTCCTTCCTGTGGTCATCCATTTGGATGCATGGTGATTTGAGATACAATGCTGGAGTTGTTCTGCTATTCGTGGGTGTAGGGCCTTGAAGTTTTTGAGCCAGTATCCATGGACTTCACCGGGACCTGGGGCTTTCCAGTTTGGCATTTTCTTTAGTTGGTGTCTGACTGAGTCTTGTCGTGATCTCTGTGAATCTTTGTTTTATTCTCCCTGTTTCTTCTTCCTTGACTTCCTGGAGCCATGTTGCATGTTTGTTGTGTGATACCGGATACTCCATATGTTTTACCAGATCTCTTACTTGGTTCGGCTTCAGGAATTTCTGGGTGGTTGTCTTCCCCTCTTAGTTGGCTGTATAGTCTTTTCTGGTTGGTTCCGAATAGTTTGTTCTGTTGGTATCCCTTATTCCTGTTCATGTACCGTTGGATCTTGTGCTTTGGCCAAGCCTCTGTTTTTACATCTTCTTGTGTGTTTAAGTATTCCCCTCTCTTGTACTTTGTATTTCTCGTTGAGTTCCTCCCTTGTTTTCTTGCTTCTTAGCCTTTTTTCTGCCATCTCTTTCAGTTTACTCAAGTCAGATCTCATCACCATGATTTGCTTTTCCAGGCGCCTTTTCCAAGGAGGTTGCTGTTTTGGTTTCTGTTGGTTGGTTGTGCTGGTGGTGTTGGTGTTCGAATCCCCATCAGTTCTGCTACTAATCTTGCTCCTGCATATACCAAGTTATTTGTTTCTGTGATACTGGTGGTGTGTATTATGCCCATTATTTCATTGACCTCACTTGTTTTCTGCCTTAATTTCTTGGTGTTGCAGGCTTTCATGGAGGGGATCTTTGTTCTCTCTGTATCTGGCTCCATCCATTGTCTAAGTCTTTTCTACCCAATTCCGTCCTCTCTGTTACTTCGTCGGTGTTTCTTCGTGTGTCGTTGTTTGATACCTCATCCTCCCTGTCGTCTTCTGTGGCATCGTCTCTCAGTTCGTCCTTCGTGTAATTCGTTGTCGTGTGACATTTCCTTTCCAGTTCTTCTCTTTCTGTTGGGGAGAGCCAGTTGTTTTTCTTTGTTCCTTACTTGGTCTGCAGCCTCTGCTCTGTTTGGGGGGTGTTATTCCTCTCATTCCAGATGTTGACCATTATTATTATTATTATTATTATTATTATTATTATTATTATTATTATTATTATTATTTTTATTAATTATATTATTATTACTTCGAAAGGAGACCCTCTCGTAGACATGTTCTTTTGTTAAAAAATGATTGCTGCTTCAGCACCTATAATCTTGTAAGAGTCTTCTCTATCTTTCTGATGACTGCTTCTCGTTGTTGCTTAGACAGAGGCGAGCAACCGCAACGCACAAAGGGCGTGGTAAAATTCGGTTGAGTCATTTGATTTATTACTTATACAATTCTCTCTCTCTCTCACTCACTCTCTCTCTCTCTCTAACGCGACGTTTCCTCCTGATCGACAGGACATTATCAAGCGATAACTGCTGAGGGACTGAATTCCAGTGGTTGTTGTTGTTTAAGATTAAGCTGGCCTTGTGCCAGCACGGGCTCTTGCTCACAGAGCAGCCCGTATGTCAAATTAGTTTGAGATGTTAGATGTTTAGGATATGCAACTTTATTGGTGATACATGAATGAGGTGGCGAAGGTGATTGATATTGAATGAAGGATTTGATGGGCAAGTTGAAACCCTTTAAACCCTAAGGTACCCTTCAGTCGTAGGGAAAGCTGGATAGTAGTAAGTGTTGGCTAGTAGGAGAGACCAACAGATTGGAAGAATGAAGGTTAGAGTTGTAGGCACAGTTAGCTAGTAAGGCAGCTCGTGAATTTCTGAGACATATTCCTTTTCCGGTCCGCTTTCTTTGGGTGTGTGAATCCAGTGGTTGTTTGTTGTTGTTTTTGATTAAGCTGACCTTGTATAATACCCACTCCTACCACTCGCATGATAATAGGACGTACCCCCAACCCCAAGGATCACCCGCGCAATACCAAACTGAGGAATACCATTGGAGACCACCCAATAGGGCAGTCGGCAAAATAGGAGGGCCACTCAGTCTAAGCCTTATGACTACCATGACTCTCCCATGACAACTACTGGCTCACGAGGCGTCTGCGTGGGGAATATGACTTCCCGCCTCTTCCATCAAGAGGCAGTTATCACACAAGAAGTGCTCGTCCCGGACATTGGTACTGGGATAGCTAATCATGTGACTCCAAAAAACGATCTTTTGTGTGTAGAATATTTGAATGTACAGTCTCTCCTTAGTAAGATATGTGAAATTGAATTAATGCTCTTAAATAGAAATATGATATATTATGTTTAACTGAGACTTGGTTAACCCCGAATGTTGTCGATTCACTCGTTGAATTTCCGAATTATACAATATTTAGATGTGACAAAGGAAGAGGTGAAGGTTGCTGTATTTATGTGAAAAATAATCTTTCTGTTAACATTTGTAATCTTAAGGTTCGAGGTAGAGGGGGTAGAAGAGGTTTGGCTCTCTGTACAATCTCGTAAGCTACCTTCTGTTATCATTGGTTGCTTGTATAGACATCCGCATGCTTCAAATGATACTTTTAACTATATTTTGGAATATTTGAGAGAGGTTTCTTTAAAGAATAAATCAATTTATGTAATAGGTGATCTAAATGATGATTTGATGGTAGGTTCAGCAAAGATGCCAATATATCATAAGAGTCACCAAATTAAATCAAATGATTAATAAACCTACTAGTTAGCCCCATCTCATCCACACTACTAGAAGTTTTAATAAAACTAACAAGCAGGAAAGTGTTATTAAACATGGAGGTAAACCCAAGTATTGTAGCTTGACCATGAACACATTTCATTTATCATAGATATTAAGAACCAAAACGTAAACCATCACGGTAACTCTAGTGTTTAAAATATTATTCTGCAGATTTGTTGTGCAATAACATTTTCTAGCACCCCAAAAACTAATTCTAATAACAATCACGCATACTGATGACACAGATAGTCAAACAGGACTTTTCAATAAGTATATAATAGTGCTTTAGATAAATGTGCCCCAATAATCACGAGGGAAATAAGGAGACCCAGTGCGCCTTGGAAAGACGATCTCAAAAACAGAATGATTGAAAGGGACAAAATGCAAGAAAGGCTTAAACAAAATAGACATGATGAAAATCTAAACAATGAGTATAAGGAAATTAAAAAATTCATCAATTCTAAGATGTGTACTGCCAAAGCTTATTATAACAAAGACAAGATCAAGAAAAGTAAATCTCGTAAAGAAACATGGAAAATTATGAATAACATTGTATCTACTAAAACAAATAAAAAGATTGAATACGACAACCCAAAAGCTAGAGCAGATCAATTTAACCAATACTTTGCTAATGTAGGAAAAATAACTTATGGTAAAACGCAGGAAATGCTACAAAAGTACGAAAATGAAGATTATAGAACCACTCAAACTAATCTTGGTAATAATATAAGATTGTTTAGACCTCAACCAGTTACAGTAGAAACAATAATATTAACAGTTTAAGAGCTTGAATAATAGTAATGCTTACGGGGACGGATGGGTATTCCTACCAGCTTTCTAAAAGATTCCCTTATAGTTATTGCATATTATATCACGGTTATTATAAATATCATCGATTGTAACTGGGAAATACCCTTCTATTTGGAAACAACCCTCGTAAACCCTCTTCACAAGGAAGGAGACAAGGACGACCCTGGTAATTACAGACCTGTTTCTGTCCTTCCGGTGTTATCGAAGGTAATGGAAAAAGATTGAGTGTAATCAGTTAATGGAACATCTAGAAAAAAATAATTTTATTTCTAACACTCAACATGGATTAGGTAAAGGTTTATCAACAGAAACAGCTTTGATGACATTTATTCGCTAAATTTTATCGAAAAGTTACTCGAGTAACTTAGGATGGAAAGAATAATGAGGACAAGAGAAAATTGATGAAAATTAAATACTTTAATATAAAACTTGATTCAAGACTGAAGTTATTGAAGGGTATAGCTTCATGAAATTAAGTAATAAATCCCCAGTCTACATTGACGAAAGTGTCCTGTTAGTTCCAAGACGATAGCTCTTGACCTCTCTTCACTCCAAGGTTCCACCCCTTTTAGCGAAACTCCAACCTACAGGAAAAAAAGGACAAGTTATAGGGAGCGACTGGTTGCCATCCCAAACACACTTAATAAAAAAAAGTACCGAGGCTAAACAAGAAACTTAAATCTCAAACGATTTTATACTCGATAACGTTAATCAAGTCACTGAAGGTGAAAAATTAATGAAGGGCCTTGCCTCAATGATCTTTAAGTGTATAGTACACTATCGCCGACAAAGTACACATAACACCCTTGGATCTGCATTACATGAACTTACCCGAGTTAGGCAGCCAGCAGCGAAGATCTTGGAACTCAGCCGTCGTCCTCCACCATGTATTGTCCTTCACCTCGAACCCCCACACGATGAGCTTATTTTCTCATGTTCAATTTCGTACACTTACGAAGGCTCGTGATTCAACAGGAAGTCTCTTGAGCTGCATTACCACATCAGTACCTCCAAAGGGAAAAACGATCCATCAACAAAAAGTGAAGAAAGTAGAAATTGATCACCCGACCAGCCAACTATCGAATCCTCAAAATATTTCGTAACCGATAACCTTCCCGTCTTGTCTCTGGCGACGGTGGTGGTAGTGAAGGGGTCGTAGCGGTACTTTAGTACTGTCTTACCCGAGCTTTTTCGCGTCCTTGTTAGGTCTGACGTCTGTCATTTAGTGACGTATCCAAGGACCGTGGAAACATGGAAGTCCACGCACGTACAAATTCAAGGGGTTACTTAACTCAATTGATTAATTATTTAATTTAAATAAAGTTTGAGATTCAATTTCTTGAAAAATGTTTTATTTGTATTTAATATTTTTTGTACACTGGCGGGGCCGGGTGAGCAATTCTTGGAATTGTGAAACTAGAATAAATAAAAAAAATTTATACAATAAATTTTACAACACTACCATCAAGTTAACCCTTGTGTTGATCAATTAGTGCCTTGTTCCGTTCTCGACACTTACGAACAGCTGATCTCTCAGACTTGTAGGAAACTGTACCAGGTTTCAGGAACAAATTCAGGAGAACAGAGTTACTGTCAACGTTGATGGAAGTATCTGTTAGGAATATCAAATTATCAACGTGTCGTCTTACAATTTCTCCGTTGGATTTACGTACACTAGCGCTTGTTACTTCATCCAGGTCATTCTTTCAATTTGTACGATGATACCTAGCGGGTAAGCAAAAGGCTTATAAAATCTGTTTTTATACTCACTAAATCTCCTACCCTTAATTCAGTATGAGATTTCATTACCATACTATTTTTTCTATCCGTTGCTTGACTGAACAACGTAGCAGTAAATTCACCCTTATAGATTTTTTCCAAGTTAGCTTTCACTTTCATAAGTTTACCAAAACGAGATACAACTGCTCTTGATTATTGTCGAATATATCATCAGACACACCCCAGAGTCGTCCTGATCTGAAGTATTAAGCTCAGGAATTATACTCACACACGGTACTTCATACACCCCTTCACTATCATCTCTGGAGTCAAAGGGACAGGCACGCTGTGGTCAAAATCTAATTTATTTAGAGCATTTCTGAAGCCGATTGGTCTCTTATTACGAGCATTTTAGCCTCAGCAATCAAGAATTGAAAATCATTGTAATCCAAAATGTTATTTCGAATGCTCGAAGTAACTATCCTTTTCACTTGCTTAACCATAGTTTCAACAAACCCACCTAATTTATGTGCATTAGCAGGGAATGGATGAAATTTTAAAGACTTAATATTATGCGATCTTAAGTAGTCAATGGTCTCTAAATCATTTAGATAGGAGATAGTTTGCTCTACTCCCGCCACTATTGGGCTTCCATTATCACTAACTATTAAGGAAGGGAAACCGTACTCAAAAATATGCATTTGTAATGCCCTAAGAAAGGAGTTTTTCATCAATCAATCTGCATACAACCAGATTAATTGCTCTTGACCAAAAAACAGGATATGACCAGCACATATACCTTAATAGTTTTGTTTGTTTCCGTCCTTAACCAAGAAAGGTCCACAATGGTCGATGCAAATATTCCTCAAACGGAATAGCCTCTGGGTTTATTCTGAAATCTCTATATGCATTTGATTAATTTTGACAGTTCTTGCATTCAACTTTTTACATATCAAACAGCCTTTTTTTTAAAACCTTCTTTACAACCACAAAGCCATTAATAATCCAAAACTTTTCCTGAGTAAACCTAAAGTTTTGTAAATTCCAGCGTGTCGCAGTTTTACATGGTATCCCAAATTATACTTCTAGCCACAGGGCAATTTTTTCCCAATAGTATCGGACACCTCCTCATCATAAGAAGCTTTTAATTACATAACTTACTTTGTACCTAATAAGCCCACTTTCATCACGAATAAATTAAACTGTGATATAAGGGGTTCTGAAAAATTACCTGTAGCCAGCGTATCATAAACTTGGGGAAAGGCAGCCTTTTGTGCATGTACTAAAAGGTGAATGGTGCTACGAGCAATTTCATTCTGTTCGTCAGAGATATTCTCTGGTATATTCTTAGTCAGTTTTAACCTTTGTTTCAACTGGTAACAAAGATGAAGGAAGACAATACTCAAAACCTTGACCGCCTTACTAAAGGACGAAAACTTGTTTAACGGTTTAAGTGGTTCAGAATTCAAAATTAAATTTGTCCTAACAGAGCAACTCACGGAAGGCGGCTTTGCACCGGATGAGGAACAATCACTCTGCACTCTGATGGAAAATCTAGAAATTTTGGACCTGTTAAAAAGAGCGTGCTACGAAGCATTTTCTCTGAAACACACCGAGTAAGGACAGTCACTAGGGGTTCTCATCACCACCTATATGGTCGAAAATCACAGTTCGCTTAGAACAAAGTGCGAAAATATCATTTAGCCTATTGTTAACCATCACTTGCTTCCTATCTATTTTGCCAAACTCAAACTCCTTAGACTTAATCCAAACTTAGAACAATCATAGAATCTGTGAAGCAATAAATATTACGAATCCGAATAGGAACAACAGCATTCATTAGCTGTTCAGTTACATCTACGGCCGTCTTACTCCAAAAATGTACAGATATCAATTCCAGTACAGGAATAGACTTTGTTCTTAATTTCTTACAAAGCACAGGAATTCTTTGCCAAAATCAGCCTGGTGTCTGCTGAGTTGACAGCCACCAAATATAAAGCACAGCCTAACAATTCTTTACTTGCGTCCGTATAGACCAACAAATTGTACTCGTCACAACGATTACCGACAGAACGAGGTAGTACAATTTCGAGCTCTTGTTAACCTGTCTGGCAATCTTCGACCATTCTTTCATCAGCTCGCTGCTTAACGGCGTATCCAATCCAATATCCTTGTCATTATGCAAGGAATGCATAAAACAATTTGCTTTCGGTTTAAAACTGGTATTAAAACCCAAAAGGATCATAATTGGAATGAATAGTACTTAAAATTAACCTCTTTGTATTAGCTTTAGGGTTTAATTTAAGTTCACGAGTTTTAATCGCATCATTCTCTGTATTCCAAATTAGGCCAAAAAGCTTTGATTCTGATTCAGTGCAGTTGTTCAAACTTATTTAATTGTTCTCTTAAGGGTACAGAATTCGTACAAAACTCTTGTAATTCGAATCCAAATTCTCGGAACGTCGATACAGAAACATTTAATGCCTTAAACAAAACATTATCCGCATTTGAAGTTATGGCTAAGTTATCCATGTAAGAAAGGTATACAAAAAACACCTTTTTATGCTCAGAGTCTCTTCATCATCATCATCAGTTACATTATGGATCAATATGTAATAGAGACCTATCATTAACAAAATGGAGAATATCTCATTCCAAAAGGCACTCGTCGGAAACGATAGCCAACAATTGAGAAATCGTTCTTAGAAATACCCTTAAACCATAGAAAAAGTAACTTTCTCGTGTCCTCTCTCCTAAGTAAAAGCTGTAAAAGGCTTTTTTCAAATCATAAGACAGCAATACTTGTCAAACACTTAGTAGTAGTGTTGAAATCTGCATTTTATTATCAAATTAGCTCCTGCCATGGAACACTGATTATGGGAAAGATATTCTCATTTGTTCTCTCACTTAAATTTGATAGAAAGACAAACCCTACACTTCGTCGTGTTAGAGTTGTTTCGGAACACGGCATTATGAGCTAGAAAATGATACATCTGGATTCTCTCTAAGAAATGAGGGAAGATCTGCAATACGTTCAATTACTCCATCTTCAAATTGGTTTCTGTATAACTGCATCGTATTCCTTTAACCTTCTAGGCGAAGAAAGCTTTCTTTTTTGAGAATTGAGAAACTGACACTGCAAGATTATAGTTGGGAGAGAATTAAATGTTGTATTTCCTTCTTCCATAAAGCGGGCACAACTAACCTACCTGTCTTAGGATCTCTCTGAATATCACTAAGAATGTTATCAATTAATTTACTATTTTCACTTGTCAAAACAGATTACTCTAGGGTCGTCTTGAATATTCATAAGTGAAGTGAATATTGATTCGAGGATTAGTCAGTCGCATTCTGAATCTTTTGGTCATCAAAAAGTTCCTTCTATTCTAGCAAAGTACTTATGTTACTATTAACGGTTAGTCATAGAGACGTGGCCGTCAGAATTACCATCAAATGGAATACATAGCAAATTAAGGTTCTCTAAAAACAAAGAGGCACTTCCAGAAAGCATTAAACCCGACGGGGTTTCATAAAAAGTAGAGGGACATTTACCATTGTACCGAAGTCTCTTCTGTTGCAAGTGGGAAAATATGGCTTTGATCGCTACCAAGCAAGATTGTAAAATCGGTCTATAGTATCAGAATCTATATGCGTTATCTGCCGGGGTATGACCCTTCTCAAACAGGGCGTCTGCTAATTTCTTCAATCCAACCGTGCCACAAATTTTGAGTTAATTTAGTCTACACAAATGCCCTTAATAAACTGCTCTCCCTGGCCAGGAACATGAACGGGAAACTCTACAATGTAAGTATCGTGATTCTTGACCGAATTAATTCCTTGAATCGTAAGATTCACTTTATCAACGACTGAGCAGTTGGGAATGTCTTCCGGAGACCCCTTTTACTAAGGTTGTTTGGGAACCAAGATCCTTAAACACTCTCCATGGAATTTTACGACCCGAATTCTCTACATATCGGTCCCAGTGGGGGGAGAATTACATCATTAAATGCCTCTAAGCCCGTAGACATCGTTAGCATCCGTTAGTAGTATTTTAACTACTTTGGTATCAGCACGTTTAGGAACATTAGCTTTATTTGCATAGTTGCCCATTTCGTCTTTAACCTTATTAGCACCCTTATTAGCTAAACCAAGGCATAAATAAGACATGTGAAATAAATGACATTTCATACACGGCCGATTAAATTTAAAATGACAAACTTTAGCATTATGTGAAGTTAAACCACATTTATAGCAGCCCCAACCGATTTAAGGTTTCTCGCATTTACTACCAGGATGGGGTATTTCATACACACTCAATTATGGTCATTTGGAATTACATTATCATGGGAACATAGTGGGCAGGTCACCTTAATTTCGAACCAGGGCACAACGACTTTGAAGAATCTTTGGAAAGTAACAGAGACTGAATACAGCATTTGACGATTGCTTATACTAAATTCCCTTTCGTTTTCTCAGACATGTTGGACTGGAAGGTCCATAAATCTATATTTGCTTCAAATAGGTTATCCCAAAATTTCTTTCAAAGATGGTTCGATTGTTTGTAATAGAGACAAGCGGACTTTTAAATCCATCACACAGACTTTCCCAAAGAAAATATTGAACAAACAAATCTCCCTTTATATCTAACGATCGCAACCTGTTCCTCTAAGACAGGAGCTTCGCTTATCCACTGATAGCCATCCCTAGCATTAGGATCTAGACTCAAATTGCACAAACCCTTAATTACCGAGTATTGTTGACTAAGCTTATCACTAAAAGCTTCATTGAGTAGTTTCTTAGCAGATTCATAATTCACAATCTTTCAAGGCAAGGGAATCTACCAGTTTCTTTGCGGGCCCCGTTAACTGTTTTGAAGAGATAAGAAAATTGCTCAAACGAGGAAAGTCGTATTTGGAAAGAAGACTTTCAAATGAATTAACAAAATTTATGATAAGCTGCGGGGTTCCCATCAAAATAAGGTAGTTCTATGCTAGACAAAGTTTATTTTATGATAAGAATGATGTACTTCCTGCGGTGTGGAAGGAGAAGGGGTTTGCTGCTGTACAGCAGACTTTGACAAGAGAGTTAATTCCCTAGGACAAAACCGTTTAATCGCCAACCTTATACCGTCAGTACTTTTCATCAACTTCTGCCTGTCGGTGATACTGAACCGAACTCCAAAGTCTAGAATGAAGCATAAAAACTATTTATCTTCTCATCAAGCGAAATTTAATCTTGTTAAAAGATCGCCTACTTGTCAAGATAAAATTCACATTTAATAATATCAGTGGACCTTCTAATACTCTTTAAAGTCTTCGTTACAGACTGTCTCTTGCCACTCCGAGATACTAACAAGTACTTTACAGTCATCATCCGACTCTCTAAAGCTCCGAGAAGCGAGGATTCTTGTGTAGAATCAAGTTGCTCTAACTCACTAGCAGACATAATTGAAAAAGGCTTTCAGCAATAAATTTCAAATTACCACCAATATAATATAAATAAGCTACCACCAATAGTATAAAAACTAGGAACAACAATAAATATATATCAACAAGAAAAATAAAAATAGATTCAATTAGCTGTCGGGTTAAACCAAATACCGTGAGAAAAACCGTAGGGGGGTCCGGGGAAGCAGGAGGTGGAGAGAGGCCAGAGTTGAAGCAGGCCCCACGTTGGGCGCCATTCGCTAAATTTTATCGAAAAGTTACTCGAGTAACTTAGGATGGAAAGAATAATGAGGACAAGAGAAAATTGATGAAAATTAAATACTTTAATATAAAAACTGATTCAAGACTGAAGTTATTGAAGGGTATAGCTTCATGAAATTAAGTAATAAATCCCCAGTCTACATTGACGAAAGTGTCCTGTTAGTTCCAAGACGATAGCTCTTGACCTCTCTTCACTCCAAGGTCCACCCCTTTTAGCGAAACTCCCAACCTACAGGAAAAAAAAAGAACAAGTTATCGAGGGAGCGACTGGTTGCCATCCCAAACAAACAACTTAACAAAAAAAAAAGTACCGAGGCTACACAAAAGAAACTTAAATCTCAAACGATTTTATACTCGATACGTTAATCAAGTCACTGAAGGTTGAAAAATTAATGAAGGGCTTGCCTACAATGATCTTTGAGTGTATAGTACACTATCGCACCGACAAAGTACACATAACAAACCCTTGGATCTGGCCATTACATGAACTTACCCGAGTTAGGCAGCCAGCAGCGAAGATCTTGGAACTCAGCCGTCGTCCTCCACCATGTATTGTCCTTCACCTCGAACCCAACCCCCACACGATGAGCTTATTTTCTCATGTTCAATTTCGTACACCTTACGAAGGCTCGTGATTCAACAGGAAGTCTCTTGAGCTGCATTACACATCAGTACCGTCCGGGAAACGATCCATCAACAAAAAGTGAAGAAAGTAGAAATTGATCACCCGACCAGCCAACTATCGAATCCTCAAAATATTTCGTAACCGATAACCTTCCGTCTTGTCTCTGGCGACGGTGGTGGTAGTGAAGGGTCGTAGCGGTACTTTAGTACTGTCTTACCCGAGCTTTTTCCGCGTCCCTTGTTAGGTCTGACGTCTGTCATTTAGTGACGTATCCAAGGACCGTGGAAACATGGAAGTCCACGCACGTACAAATTCAAGGGGTTACTTAACTCAATTGATTAATTATTTAATTTAACAAATAAAGTTGAGATTCAATTTCTTGAAAAAATGTTTTTATTTGTAATTAATATTTTTGTACAATTAACAGATGAAATTTATAAAAATATTGAATAGAAAAAAAGTTTCCTTTCCATAATTAATTTTATGCGACCTATCAAAGGCATTCGATAGTGTCAACCATGATGAAATGTGTAAATATCTTAAGGAACATCACATTGATACTTCTGGTTTCGAGATTACGTGGGAGATAGGAGTTAGGAGGTAGTTAGATTAGGAGACGTAAATTCTTGTATTGAAAAGGTTGATTTGGGGGGCCACCCACAGGATCTTCCTAGGCCCAATTCTGTTTTTTAATCTACGTTAATGATATGATTAAATACATAGAAGAAAACTGACCTGCTAATTCAATATGCTAGATGACACCCAAGTTCTTTTGGCTGCATCAAATAGAAAATCTAGATGCCGTGATTAAAAGGGCTGAACTAATATTGTTCAAAATTAAGAAATATTTTCTAAGAAAAGGGCTATTATTAAATGCCACCAAAACACAGTGCATGTTTGTGGGTAGCTCACAGTATATTAGCAAAATTCCAGATGGACATTGTAATAAAAATGCGATGGGGATAAAGTAAAGATAAGTCAACATGTGAAAAATCTAGGTCTACACATGGACGAGGTATATGACATTCAGTACTCACATTGACGAGCTGAGTAGAAAAGTCAGTGGCATTCTAATGTATCTAAGTAGAGTAAAAGATTACTTTGATGATATACTCGAGCTTTGATTGTGGAAAGTCTGGTCCTGAGTGTAGTAAACTACTGTATTAAGATATGGGGGTAACTAATGATATGCACATGGAAAAAGCTAAAAAATCCAAAACTTTGCAGGTAGAGTAGCCGTTATTGGGGTGAAAAAACACGATCACATCACCCCAACCCTCCAGCAATTAAAGTGGATAAAATTAAAAGAAAATCTGTCTACATATAGATTTTCATTCTGTCTTGTTAATGCATTCCTACAATTACCAACTGTAGGAAATGTGTATAGCCAGTTGGGATATTCTTTTCTCAAACTTTTAAAAACAAAAACACAAACATCGTACGTCGGTATCAGGAACGCTTCTTGGGTGGTATTAAGGGGAGGCTTTTCCTCGAGGATGAGCAGCGCTTCTGTCCTGTCGATCAGGAGGAAACGTCGCGTTAGAGAGGAGAGAGAGAGAGTTAGAGAGAGAGAGAGAGAGAGAGATGAATTGTTTAAGTAATAAATCAAGTGACTCAACCGAATTTTACCACTCCCTTTGGTGCGTTGCTCGCCAGTCTAAAGCAACAACGAGAAAGCCGTCATCAGAAAGATAGAGAAGACTCTTTACAAGATTAATAGTGCTGAAGCAGCAATCATTTTTAACAAAACATATTATTATTATTATTATTATTATTATTATTATTATTATTATTATTATTATTATTATTATTATTATTATTACCATTCTTTATTTTTATATTTTTGTTGTTTTCATTTTCTTTCTAATAATTATAATTTTATTATTTTTATGTTTACTTTCTTTATTAGTTTAATTTTAATTTTCTATTACTTTTATTTTTAATTCTTTTTATTTCTATTTTTATTTTTAATATTATTGTATTATTTTATCTTATATTTTTATTATGATTATTTTAGTGTTTTTATTAATTTTGCTATAAAATTTATTTTTTTTTAAATTATTTCTATTTTCTTTTTAATTATTCTTTATTGTTAATATTTTATTATTTTTATTGTGAACATTATGACTATTATTCATTATTCATATTTTTACTTTTTATTTTTTTTATTATCATTACTGCTTTATTATTTTTATTTTGAATTTTTATTATCTTTATCATTTTTATGAATATTATTATTATTTTCGTTTTTATTTGGTATTATTTTATTATTATCATTTTTTCTTTAATTATAATTTTATTATTTTCATTTTTATTGTTATTATCTGATTCCTATCATTTTATTTTTTATAAATTTTATATTTTGTTTATCATTTTTCATTTTTGTTTATCATTTTTTATTTTTTTTGTTATAATCGTTTTTCATTTATATTTTATTCTTATTTCTATATTATTTATTTTTATTTTATCTTTTATTTTTCTTGTTTTAATTTTTATTTTTTTATTTTCAGTGCTTCATTTTTTATTTATACCATTTTTATTTTCATTATTAGTCTTGTCACCGCCATATTTTCTTCCTTAATATTTTATTTTTTTTTTTTATTTATTATTTTTATTTCTTATTCTTATTTATTTTTAGTATTATTCTATATAGTTTGGTTTTAGCGTTTCTTTCTTTTTTCATTAGTTATTATTTTCTGTTATCTGTTTTACTATTTACAATTTTTATTTTATAATCTTCCTCTTTTAGCTTTTATTTTTAGTATTTCTATATTATTTTTATTTTTCATTATTACTAGTGTTATGTATATTATTATAATTTTATTTTCATTGTTATTTTCATTTTTTACTTTAATTTCTATCATTTTTTTATCTTATAATTTTTATTTATTTTATTATTTATCTTCAAAATCTGAAATTTTTATTATTATTTGATCATTTTTATTATCTAATTGTTTTTATTGTTCTGCTTTTAATTTTTCTTATATAATTATATCTATTTTCATTTTTATTATTATATTTTGGTTTTATTACATACTTTCATTTATTATTATCATTTTAACTTTTTCATTTTCACTTTTATTAACTTTTATTATTATTATATTATTATTTTATTATTATTTGGAGAAACAAATCCACAGTTATGTAAATGTACATATATTTAAGTTTAAAACAGAAAAGAGATAGCTTTCGAATCTGTACGGTTCCCCTTATCAATCTGACACGTTGAATATAACTTTACAGCGAAGTAAACAAAGCAGGAGTCAAAAATTAAGTGACTTGTTATTGAAAACCAATGTGGAACCGGTAGTCCAGTATAAATCCAGGCAATTGCCGTCGTTTTCTGTATATGAAAGCCCCCGCCAATGTCGGAACGTCGAATTGGTCCTTGGCCCAAGGCGGTCGATCTGAATGGTCCTATTCAACAGCCCATAGGCGCCGCAGGGCATCGGTTCTGATGTCCTCTTCAACAGCATAGGCGCGGCAGCATACGGGGGGGGGGGTCTGATGGTCCTCTTCAACAGATAGGCGCCGGCAGCATCGATTACCTGACGGGAGAAAGAGAGGCCAACCGCAGCATAGATGTGGCTAAAGAGACAACACTCTCATAATGTTCTTTATTCTTAAAGCCTTTAATATATTTCTTGGAAATAAGGTTGTTGGTGAATTTATCTTCCTGTGTGAAAGATTTATTGCCTTCCATGGAAAAACCACTGTCTATCGCCGCACCCTCCACTAGCCTTCTTATACAACTTCTTTACCTCTGAAATTACTTTAGAATCTTCCCAATTTATGCGGTGATCGAGCTTAAGACTGTGACTAACTAATACATTGTTTTCCGCATGTAACTGGTAAGCTCTTTTGTGTTCCCCGATTCTAGTGGGCAGCCCTCTACCACTTTCACCGAAATATTTAGAGTCACATTCTGAACAGGGAATTTCGTAAACACCAACTTGTTTGTGATTCGTTGTGCTTATTATGTATAAGAAGTCTCTTAATAGTGTTATTATAATTAAAGACTATATTTATTTATCATTGTGATTTTTGTTAACAGTTTTTCCTTATTCTGTTTAGGTGAGATTAAACAGGGATGCAAGAACAAGCGTAAGAACTTCTTTTTTGTCATGTTTACTTTAGATGAATCTATGTAGAATATTCTTCTGGCTTTTTTTTAAAGGCATATTAATAAAATAGGAAGGGTAACAAAGTTTTTGAAAACATCTTCAATGTGTTTAAGTTCTCTGTCAATGAAGGCGGGGTCACATACTTTCAGGGCTCTCAAAACAATATTATTATTATTATTATTATTATTATTATTATTATTATTATTATTATTATTATTATTAGAATTTTTTTATTACTTCTATTTTTTATTATTAGTAAACTATTATTTTTATTCTATTTTTTCATAGTTCAATATATATATAATTTTTTATTTTTTTTTATATTATTTTTATTTTGCCTCTTTATCCTTAAAATTATTATTATTATTACTTATTATTATTATTATTATTATGTTATTATTATTATTATTATTATTATTATTCATTATTATTATTATTGTAATTATTTTATTATTATTTTTAGTTTTCATTTGTATTTTTACTTTTTTTATTTCTATTATTATCATTTTAGTAATTTTAAGGTTTATTATTTTAATTTGTTTAATACTATTGTTTTATCATATCATTTCTCATCTCAATCGATTTTGTATTACTTATGTTTTTGTTATAGTAGTTTTATATTCATTTTTTAGCTACATAGTTTTCATTTTTATTTCTATTCTTATTATTTTTCATATATATTTTTTATTTATGTTTATTATTAGTTTTATGTATATTATTGTGATTTTCTTGCTTTATTGTTATTGTTATTATTTTAACTCTTATTATTTTTATTTATACAATTATTTTTTTTTATTTCTAGTAGTATTTTTATCTTCAAAATTAATTATATTAATTTCTATTTTATTTTATTACTATTATTCTATTACATTTAGTTTATGTGTAATATTTTTTTCGGAGGGTTCTATTATTTTTATTTATTATTTTTATTTTATTATTGTTATTTTCTTATTTTTATTTTAAATTTTATTAGCATTTTCATCTTTATTATTAGTTAATAATGTTTTTATTTTATTTTAATTTTTTTTACTTTTAACTTTTAGTTATTTCTTTCTTTATATTTTTATGATAATTATCTTATTTTTAATCATAATCTTATTTATATTTTATTTTTAATTAATTTTATTATTATTTCATTTATATTAATCTTATTTCTACTATTAGTTATAGTTTTTGTTTTATTATTATTTTTATTTTCTATTATAATTTTAATCTTTTTATTGTTATAATTTTTTTATTATTTTTATTATTGATTTGTTATAATTATCTTTAATTTCTTTATTATTTAAATTTAAATTTTTTTTTTATTATTATTATTTTATCACTATTATCTTAATTTTTTATTATTTAATTTTACGCTTATTAATTTTATTTTTTTTAATAATTATCATGCTATTAGTTTTATTTTTATTACATTTTTATTATGTTTATTTATATTTTTCATTCTATTTTTCATCTTTGTTTTTATTTATCTATTTATTATTATTATTATTATTAGTGCTTCATATTTCTATATTTTTATTTATCTTCTTTTTCTATTACATTTTTGTATTTTATATCTTAATATTACTTTATATTATTTCATCTTTTTGTTTTAATTTTATTTTTAATTTTTATATTTCTATCATTATTATTATTATTATTGGTTATTATTATTATTGTTATTATTATTATTATTATTATTGGTTTATGTTTTATTTCAATAATATATTTTTATTTTTTATCTTAATTTTCATGATTTTTATGTTTTATTATTACCATTTTTATTACAGGGATATTTATTTTATTATTTTTAATTTTTTTATTATTTCTTTATTCTTATTATTTCTATTTTTATTTTTCATTATTTTTACTTTTATTTTTATTATTATTAGACTATTAGTTTAAATTTTTACTCTATGCCATTTTTATATTCTATTTAGTTCTATTATTTTAATTTTTAATTATTATTATCATTATTTCATTATTCGTAATTTTTTTATTCTTTTCATTGTTATTTTCATTATTATTATTCTATAACTTTTATTTTTATTCCATTTTCATTAGTTTTATTTTTACTTCAATTACTTTTTGTTTCTATCTTTCATTTTTATTTTATTATTTTGTTTTTAATTTTTAATACTATATTTTTTTTTTTTTTTTTTATTATGAGTATTTTGTTGTTCTTATTATTTTTCTATTATTTCATTTTAATTATCATTTTTATTTTTTATATTATTTTTTTACTATTGTTAATATTTTTATTTTCATTTTAAACATTATTACTATTATTTTATTATATTTATTTTTATTTTTTATTATTATTGCTTTATTACTTTTATTTCATATTAGTTTAATTTAGTTTAGTTTAGTTTTTATTTATGTCATATTAATACAATTCTCCACATAGTTCCAGTAAAGCCGCCAAAGCTGTAGTAGCTTATATGGCAGGCTACATAAAAACGTCAATACAATAAAATCAGCATAAAGCACAGACATTAATGCACACAAGCTTAGACAATATTTAGAACAACGAAATCAAGACAAAAACACACACACCAATACATAAAGTTAGACAATATTTAAAAACAATGGAATCCATGTAATAGCACAGATTCGACAAAATTACAGCATATAAAACAATGGAATGAGAATTTAATCAACTATTGTAGAGCCTAACTAAAACACCAGACCAGAGACACTAAAACAACCAAAGTTAAAAAGTTATCATTCTACCATTCTATAAAAGACAACTATTATTCGCTCATCAATGATGACTTGTATGAACGTAAGGTAGGTGGTAGACTATCGTACAGCAGTATCATTTGATGTGGTAAAAATCTTCTCTCCACCTCACAAACCAAATGAGGATGGCGAAACATATTTCCTCTGGTTTCATATGAGTGTATTTGGAGATATGGACGAAGTAAAATATCGCACATCTCAGTATACTTCCCACTCAGTAAAAGTCTTAAAAACTTGAAGAGATTATATTTATAAAGACTCCTCAGCCTCAACAGCTTCAAATTATCGTACATTTCCACAGTCCCCAATACAGGGGCATTAACAACCCATTTAACTCCCAAGATAGTTCTCAGCTAATTATTGACAATGGAATTGAGTCTGGTGAGGTGACTGGCAGACGCTGAACCCCAAACTATCAAATGGTCGTTCAAGTATGGAAGGGCAGGAGCATAGTACAAATTTACAAGCACACGAGTAGGGACAACATCACGTATGCCAACTAGAGTTCCTGTTACTCGGCTGATGTTTAGTGTTACATTGTTAATATGTTTAGAAAAGGACAAAGTTCTTGTTATTGTTAGTCCTAAGTATTTAAATTCATTCACCCACTCTATGGCTTCTCCTGCAAAGAATATGTCAGGTAAATTCTGTGCCGTGCGCGAGGAAAAAAACATTAACTTACATTTTTGGAGTTTGGCAAGAGCATATTGGCTTTTAGATATTTCTCCAAGTCTGAGAAGAGCTTTTTGATGTTTTAAATAATCCGTCTAAAGAGCATGACGTGACAACAAAGGCTGCGTCATCAACAAATAACACAGTCTCAACTCCAACTGCTAATGGTAAATCATTGATAAATAAATTAAAGCACAACGGGCCAAGAATAGAACCCTGCGGAACTCCGCAAGTAACAAGTTTAGAATCAGAGCATAGGCCATTTAAAAATACATACTGCTCCCTGTTCTGATAATAAGATTTCAAATATTCATGACACTGGCCTCTAAATCCGTAATGAGCCAGTTTCTGTAGTAGGATACTATGTGATACAGTGTAACAAGCTTTTCTTAAATCTAAAAAGAAACACACTAAACATTTTCCGATGGTAAGCCGTGAGTAGAGTAGAAAACAACTTTATGATAGCATGAGTTGTTCTTTTCCCACGGCGGAAGCCAAACTGACATGGGCTAAGCAATGAATATACATCGATGAAACTTTCCATTCATATGAGTGTAAGTTTTTCAAATATCTTAGACACTGTAGTTAGGACAGATATAGGTCGATAATTGTCCAAGTTTGACCTAGATCCAGACTTGTGAACCGGAGTAACCCTAGCCTTTTTTAAAGCATTTGGGTATTGTGGCACAGTAATTGATAGGTTATATAACTCAGCAAAATGTTGTGAAAATAAACGTCCATTTTCCTTTAAAATTAGAGGTGATATATCCATAACCTTATTATCCTTATTTTTTAACCTCTTTATAACACCCAAAACTTCAAAAGAATCGGTAGGATAAAGAAAACAGGTGGACATTATCGGCTGCCGAAAAAATGTATCAGGCAGAGGTTGTGAACAAAACTACTAACAAGGGAAGCAGCAGCCAGTAACAAAATACTCATTTGCATAATTGGCTAATTCACGTCCAGTTCATACCCGGTCAGACACCTCAGTACGCTCTAATGTAACCGTCTTCCTTTTATCCAAAACAGAATTCAGACAATACCAGATCATACGAGAATTTTTGCCTGCCTCATAAAACTTCTTCATATAGTACAGACGTTTTGATCTACGTAAAACGTTGGTTAATCTGTTTCTGTACCATATATAATGCAACTTGACGATTTTTCCTGCTAGGTCTAGCTTGTACAGTTTTGCTTTCTTTGCGATACACTGCTTGAGCTTAGGGGTCATCCAAGGAGCAGATTCTTTTATCTTTACTGTGTATTTTATCAGAGGAAATGCTCTTTTATAGAGCTCAAATATTTTTGAGAAATGAAGATCAAATGTTCCATTTATATTAGCATTAGTAAAAGTGAAAACAAAATGAGACAGCAACATCGCAAAGGTGACCTTCCCTCTCTCGCTTAAAGGTCTCTTATCATGAACTACGCTAATGGGCATATGGTTGGGAAATGAGTCAACAGATATCCCAACAGGGAAATGGTCAGTTATATCAATGGGGATAACAAAAGAATGTCTCACGCCCTCGCCCTGTGAGATCCAAATCTGATCCAACAGGCTAAACCTAGTGATTTGGTTTTGCGGATTAATTTTAGTTGGAATAGTTACAAGAGGGCAGAGACCCAGTTCAAACATGCTACTCACAAAATAGTCAACATAACCGTACTTATTCATATTAAAAAGGTTCATATTAAAATCACCACAAACAATAGCCGGTATATGAAGGCTGAGAACATTCCTAAAGAAGGACGCAAAAGAAAGAACAAAGTCATTATTTTTGACATGAGAAGATGTGGGTGGATGATAAGTGGCAGAACATATCAGTTTTTCACAATTAATATAAACTCAATAGTCAGCATTTCAAACAAGTGATTTAAGTAGGAATACTCATTAATAATTCTGGTTTGGATACCATTCCTGACAAAAATCTTGATACCTCGACCAAGGTGATCACGGTACGAGTCATAACTGTAAAATTCCAGGAATTGTATAAACAACATCTTTATCTTTAGTAAGTCAGGTTTCAACTAAGACAATGCAAGAGAAATATGTGAGTAAATGAAAGAAATATGATAAAAACACACTAAAATTGTTTTTACAACTAAGAATGTTGAATATAAGCAAATTAAAATATGGTTCTGACATAGAAATTGGCACAATACGCAAATCATAATATTTAAAATCTACAGGTAAATAATTGTCAATGTCAGGTAAAAAAAAGTAGGGTATTCACCATTAGCTAAATCAGCTTCAAGCAACATAACTAGGACGAATCAGGGCCAGCAGCCGCTGCTGATTCCTGACAGATAATATTTTCCAGATCAGCAGAGTCTTAGCCCTGCACAAACGATCGGAGTCACTGAGTCTGTAGAAGATATTCCCTCTGGTAAAAACGGACTTAATCCTATTTGGATGTTTCCTGAGCTGGCGAAGGTTATAGAACAACGAGTGGTTAGCTGGCGTCAAAGTACTCAGACACGAAAAAACCAGCAGGCCGCCGATGCTTAGCCTGCCTCAGCAAATACAGCCTCGACGATACGTTTGAACACTCGATCCTTAAGGATTTCTTTTCTCGTCCGAAGAGACCAACATGCACACTTGCAATTTCAACATTGGTCACGTTATCGCCACAGATTGTCTTACAGACTTCACCTTTCAGACTCTGGAAATTTGTTAATGTTCCAGGAGTTGCCGCTGTTATCAGATCATTCACAGCAGGACCACGGCAGGTCAAGATATTCGAATTTAGATTCTGTTCGATTTTTTCTAGGCGTTCTGAGACACTATTGAGTTGGACGTTTTGCGATGGGGTCACGTGATGATCTCCACTACCAGGAACAACAACACCATGATTTACCTCCTCATTATCACTATCTTTTTTTGCAACAGTCTCCACAAAACTAAGTAGCTTTTTATTTTGATCGTTCAACTTCCTGGGGCAATTTATGATATTTTCTGAGGACTGTTTATTAAGGGGAGACACCGGGGTGGGAGGGACTGGGGAAGCAGAAGACACACGACTCTTGTGGGTGGTCTACCTCTGATTGCCGGGGTTGGAGATCGTGCCGAAGACGTAGTTGAATCACTTCTGGTAGGTAATGATGAATCTCCACCAGGTGCCACAAAAGAAGACTCTAAAAGAGTCTCAACAAGGCGGTCAATACATAGCTGTTCCTCTCGTATACTCTCAAGAGTAAAAGTAACATGGCGGCTATCCATACCAGGCAAAAAAAGTGTTGGAACAAAGGGAGCAGCAGTGGGACACGTCCGACCAGTACAGAGGCTCGAGTAACAATTCTTATTATTATTATCATATTATGTGATATTTATTATTTTGTTTTTATTTTATTTGTGTTTATAATTTTTCTATTTTATTATTATTACTATTTATTTAATCTAGCCACCTGTGGGGGCAAGCCAGCCTCAATGGGTGCCGGTCCCAAGCCCGGATAAATAGGGAGGGTTGGGGTCTGGAAGGGCATCCGACTGTAATAACCCATGCCAGAACCAATGAAATGAGTCGTGATATTGATGAGAATAGTGCTAGGGCGTACTCCGTAAACGACGCACAGACACATCGCCCTAACTCTGTGACGAGGCGGGGGCTACTGCATCATGAGCGGGTGCAGCTAAAGAAGCGAGCTCTAAATGTGATCAGAATAGGCCAGCTCAATATTGGGTCTATGACAGGAAGAGGAAGAGAGTTGGCGGAGTTGACGAGGATAAAAAGAGTGGATATTTTGTGTGTGCAGGAAACTCGATGGAAGGGTAATAAAGCTAAAGAACTGGGGGATGGCTACAAGTTAATCTATAGTGGAGCAAATGAGCAGGGTAGGAATGGCGTTGGTGTAGTGTTGTCGGGGGAAATGAAGAATGCAGTGACGGAAGTGAGTAGAAAGAATGACCGCATTATGAGAGTGAAGATATGTTATGGAGGGGAAACAATGAACATCATTAGCGTTTATGCTCCACAAGTGGGTTGCACAGAGGAAGAAAAGAGCCGTTTTTGGAACGAAATGAGTGAGGTAACGCAAGAACTGGAAGAGCAGGAGAGGACTGTAGTGGGGGCAGACCTTAATGGACAAGTCGGAAATGAAAAGGATGTAATTGAACGTGTGCATGGAGGACATGGGATTTGGGAGAGAAACCCAGAAGGAGAGAGTATAGTAGACTTTGCCGTGTCCTTTGATATGGCAATAGTGAACACATTCTTCAAAAAGAAGAGGGAGCACTTGATAACATACAGGAGTGGCGGTAGATGCACACAAATAGATTACCTCCTTTACAATAGATCAAGGCTGGTGGAAGTAGTTAGGAAACTTGGTTAAAGTTATTCCCAGGTGACCCACGTGGGGCCCCCCAACCATAGGCTCCTTTGTATGGATTTAAAGATGAAAAGAGAAAAGAAAACGAAAATGAATGGGTTAAAGAAAATCAAGTGGTATAAATTGTTTGGGAGGGATAATGATAAGAAGAGAGAGTTCAGGAGAAGAGTGCTGGAAGAGGTTGATCTGGGAATTGAAGATGTGGGAGAATGTTGGAGGCATAATGCATCAGTGATTAGAAGACATGGAAAGGAGATACTAGGGGAAACATCTGGAATAGTATGGGAAGAAAAGGAGAGCTGGTGGTGGGGGAGAAGAGGTGGGGGGAGGGGGAAGTGGTGAAGGGTAAAAGGGAGGCAAAGAAGAGATTGAAGAGTCATAGCTGCAGGAGGACAGAGAAAGATTTAGAGAAAGAAACAAAGAAGTAAAAAGGGTGGTAGCTCAAGCTAAGGCAAGGGCATATGAAGAGGTTTATAATGAACTGGAAACCAAGGAAGGGTTGAGTAAGATGCTCAAACTGTCAAAAGTAAGAAATAAAAGAACAAAGGACATCACCCATATTAAAGCAAATGAAGATAGGAATGGTACGGTCGTTATATAAAAAAGAAGAAGGACATCCCTGAAAAGATGGAAAGTATTTCGAACAACTGCTGAATGAAGAAAATGAAAGACTTGTAAGAGAGGATGGACAAGTAAACATGGGAATGGTAATGGGGATATCTAGGGATGAAGTGATACGAGCCTTAAAAAGAATGAGGAATGGGAAGGCAACAGGACCTGACTTAATCCCAGTCGAAGTTTGGAAAGCCTTAGGATAGGAAGGGGTAGACATCTTGTATGATCTGATGGTAAAAATATTCGAACAGGAACTGATACCAGAAGAATGGCGGGGAAAGCAAGGCTAGTTGACAACCTATTAGAAAGGTAAGGTGAGGTCCAGGAATGCAGTAATTATAGAGGTATAAAACTAATGTCTCACACGTTGAAGATTTTGGATAAGAACAATAGATAGCAGGCTGAGAGAGGAAATTAGAATAGGGAAGGAACAGTTAGGATTTATGAAGGGAAGCGGCACAACGGATGAAATATTTTGCATAAGGCAGCTCATGGAGAAATTCAGAGAAAAACAACGAGACCTGCATCTGGTATTCATAGACCTTGAAAAGGCCTATGACAGAGTGCCAAGGCAAGAAATATGGAGATGTTTGAGGGAGAAGATGGTGCCTGAAAATTATGTCAGAATTATTCAGAGATGTACAGGAATGTGATATACTAGTGAGGAGTAGTGTTGGAGAGAAGGATGGATTTGAGATAGGAGTTGGATTACACCAGGGGTCAGCACTTAGCCAATTCATCTTCAACATCGTGATGGATGTAATGACCAGGGATGTTAGAGAAGCAGTGCCATGGTGCATATTATACGCGGATGACATTGTGTTGTGTTTAGAGGGGAAGGAGGAGTTGGAGGGGAGGTTGGAGAGGTGGAGAGCAGCACTTGAGAGAGAGAGGAATGAGAATAAGCAGATCAAAAACGAATATATGAGTTCTAGTATTACTGAGGACGGTGGAAGTAGCATAAAATTGGGTGGGAAGAAATAAAGAAAGTACAGAAGTTCAAGTAACTTAGGGTCCGTATTAGAGGATAGTGGAAGCAGGGACCAAGAGGTGAGACACCGAATTCAGGCAGGATGGAATAACTGGAGGTCTGCATCAGGGGTCCTCTGTGACAAGAAGGTCCCTCTGAAATTGGAAGGAAAGTTCCATAGGACGGTGGTCAGACCAGCAATGTTAAAAGGAACAGAAACAGCAAGTATGAGGAAAACAGAGGAGAAGAAGATGGATGTAGCAGAAATGAGAATGTTGAGATGGATGTCGGGAGTAACAAGGGAAGATAGGATTAGAAATGAGTATATAAGAGGATCGACAAAGGTAGCTGAAATATCGAAGAAAATACAGGAAGGAAGGCTTCGATGGTATGGACACCTGTTTAACGAAGGGAGGAACGTCATGTTGGAAGACATACGATGGAAATGGAAGTGCGGGGTAGAAGGAAGAAGGGAAGAAACCAAGAAAGAGATGGCGTGATTGTGTAGGGGAAGATATGGAATTGAAAGGTATAAATGAGAACGAGGCACAGGACAGAAGTCGATGGAGACGACTCATTCGCAATGGCGACCCCATATAAAAATGAGTTTAAGCTAGGAAGAAGAAGAATTATTATTACTATTTATTTATAATTTTTAATTACCTATTTTCTTATATTTTAATTCTATTTTGCAATTTTTCTTTAATATTTTATTTATATTTTTTTTCAATTTAGAATTATTAATTCTTTTTATCATTTTTTATTTTTTTATTTTTATTTCTATTATTTATTGTATTAATTTTAGTTTAATTTATTACAGTTTTTATTTATTTTTCTATTTAGATTTTAACTATTCTTATTTATTTTTATTCAAGTATGTTATTATGATTTTATTGTTTTTATTATTTTCATTTTTCATTATAGCTGTTAGTGTTTTTTTATTTTTATTTTCATTATTATTTTATTATTGTTTTTATTTTTTACTTTTAGAATGTTTATATTCAAAATTAATATTATTTATTTTATTTTTATTATTATTTCTAATATCTTTATTTGTATTCGTAATATTTTTATGTTTAGGCGTTAGGAAACCGTGCAGATATTAGAAAAAGGGATTTTAGTTAGGTGAATTTTTGGCAACTGTCTCTAAGCGAAATTTGGCTGGTTGGAAGTTCAGCCCTGAAGGCAGTGTTGTTGCATGGGGGGGGGGGGGGGGGGGGGAGGGGGGGAGCTAGGTGTTTGCGATTCAACCTGTGTGATAGGTGCGGTGGGGCTATTTTACGTTGATTATCAGTGTAATAATTATGCGCAGTCGCATGTGTAATTGATTACATATGCGCTAATTCAGTGAACAGGCAGCTCAGTGTGTTTTGAGTGCCTAATGCCGTCTCTCCCTATTGAAGACGTAATTTTCGATATTTCTGTTTTTTTTATTGTGTTAAAAACTCTCCCACTTGGGTATTTCAATTTTTTGCTGGATTAAAGGAACCATTTAGAGGTTTGCTTTTAATTGCTATGCATTGCATAAGTCGATTGTACAAGAAACAGTGGGGAACATAAAGATCCCAATTTTTATTGATATGGGAGCATCAGTTAATTTAATGGACCATATCAATGCATGTTCTCCCAATAACCTTTGAAACCCTCAATGGAGACAGTGTGTGATGTACAAGCTCATAGATTAAATACCTTAGGCTTTAGAAGAGTGTGGTTTGCTATGGGTGATACTATTAATAGAACCATTTTTGGCGATAAAAGGGGTTGCTTTGGGCAAAAGATTTGTTGGGCCATCCTGCAAGTAGGAGACACAGGATATTGGTCCACACAGGTGTTAGTGGCATAACAGTTGGGATACCGGGTGTTTTTTATTCCATACGCAGGTGTACACGGAACTGAGGTAATTAAGGATACTGAGGTTAATATAGGGGATAGTGGGGATGATAATTGGTGATTACAGCAGTGTTAATGAGTATATTGGTGACCATGGCGGTGATAATGGTGGTTATAAGGGTGATATTGGGGATACTGGTGGTAATGTTGGTGGTGACAATAATGGTGGTATGGTTAATAACAGTGATATTGATAACTGTGGTGATACTGATACTAACATTGGGACTGTGGTTGATGGAATGGGAGATACTCATACAAATAAGGGTGATATTCTGTGGATGTGGAACATGAGGGTGCTATGTAAAATGACCACAAATATGAAGGTGTTTTATCAGAGGATGTTATTTCACTATGGTGAAAGTCAGTATGAGGGAAGTGAAAATGCTCAAAGAGACGCGTATAATTGAGGGCAGTGGAAAATCAAAGGTGCCATTAGCAACTTATCAGTTAACAACGTATCAAATATGGGTGTGATATGGATAGAATTACTGAATTGTAATGAAACATTAGGGAATATCGGAAGAATACTTATGTGGTAGACCTCCAAGATTAGAGTAGAGATAGTGGTTCAGTGGCTATTGTAGAGAGGAAAACTGAGTTTTTAGAAGCGGAAATGCAAATAAGGAAGAAAATCTTTAGGGATCACTTAGCTAATGAAGACTATAAGGAACATATAGAAGCTGCAAGCGAAGTTCGGCTGAAGTTTGGGGAATATTTGTAGCGTTTTAAAAGGGGATCAAGTTAGGACTAACTAAGGTGCTAGAACGTAAGGTGAATCAAGAAGGGACCAAACCCATCTTTATTCCCGCATACCATATACCCTACAAAATCAGGGAACAGGTAGAGAAAGAGGTTAGTAAATGGGAAGAGGAAAGAATTATTAGACCCAGTGTGTCCCCGTTCAACTTTTCCTTGTGGTGGAGTGCCTAAAGAAGGACGTCTCTGTCTGAGTAAGCGTTGACCTCTGCAAATTGAACGAGAAAACAATTCCTGGCAGTTATCCGGTCGCTTGCATCCCAGAACTTTTTGTAGAAATTGGGGGACGTAGAACAATCTTCAATAGACCTCATGCAGAGATTCTTGCAGGTTCTGCTCAGTGAAGATAGTCGGCGATTCACCACGTTCTCATTGCCCAAGGGGTACTTCGAGTTTACGTGGATGCCTTTTGATTTATCAGGTAGTCCTAGGACTTCTACGAGGTTGGTGAACACAGTTTTGCACGGCTAACTATGCAAAAAATATCTTAGTGTACATGGATGATATATTAATTGCAACAGACTTAATCGAGCGTCACAAGGAAGTACTTAAGGAAGTTCTTATGAGACTTAAGTTAACAGGGTTGGAAAAATTAAGTTAGCGAAGTGTGACTTTTTGACGAAGCAAATTGCATACTTGGGCCATGTCATAGCTAAAGAGGGAGTTAGAGTAATTGACGATTAAGTCAAATTGGCAGCTCCTTTAACAGATGTGTTGAGAGAAGATATTCAATTTTATTGGGAAGAACCTCAACAGGTAGCTTTTAAGAATGTTAAGGACACACTAATGAATCCCCCAGTGCTGAAATTTCCTGATTTCAGCAAACCTTTCACACTAGTAACTGATGCCAGACAGGAGGGTATTGGTGCTTTTCTTATGCAGAAATTCGAAGGGGAATTCCATCCAGTAGGTTATTATAGCACGAAATTTAAGACAAAGGGCAGTAATGAAAGGTTAATTGCTACCGTAGATAAGGAAGCCTTTGCAGTAGTATCAAGCTTGGCTAATTTTAAAATGTTGTTAATTGGGAATAAAGTGGAAGTTCTTACAGACCACAAGCCATCATTGGATCTTTTTAATAAGCCAGATCTATCGTCCAGAAGAGCTCGTTGTTTCCTGACCATCAGAGATTTTGATGCAAAGCTCAAATACATAGAGGGCAGACACTGTACTGTAGTGGATGACCTTAGTAGAAGTTTCTATGACAGGGAAGGATTTCAAGTCGGGTGTCACTAGTGATTCTATACAGTGGGATATCAGTCTCATAGAGCAAAGGCAAGATGAGGATGAAATTTTAGCAGACGCAAAAGTGTTCCTCAGAGGTGAATTAGTCAGGAAATGTTACAAGTTGCCTTTTGCAGAATTAGAATTAGAGGGTAATCGGTTAGCTAGGAAAATTAAATACAAATTCAGGACGAGTGAAAGTAAAGGGGATACAACACAGATCGTGATTCCGAAAGTCCTAATTCCATTGGTTATTAGATATAGTACACTGCAAGTTTGGTAGTCCATATTTGGGAGTGGAAAATGTATAATGAGATGCGTAATAAGTATATTTGCAATAATATGGGGGTAGACGTTGAAAATTTTGTGAAAAAGTGTACAGCGTGCAACGCTTGCAAACCTGCGAGGGTAGCATCTTGCAAATTAGGGTCATATCCAATACCAACTTGACCTTTTCAGAGAGTTCACATGGATATTTTGGGAATTTTTGAATCAGGGTATGGCTACAGGCATTTATTGTTAGTAATAGATGAGCTGACGAGGACAGTGGAAATCTTTCTACTTAGGCACAAAACAGTAGGTGATATGGCCGTGTTATTTTTCAATAGGCTCACCGGAAGTGTTGTCGACTGATAATGGTAGTGACTTTGTAAACAGCACCTTAGAGTGTCTGGCAGAAGTTATGGGGATACGGAAAGTAACAATTATTCCATACAGACTGGAAGCTAATGGGTTATGTGAACGAGTAAACAGAAAAGTGCTCGAGGCCCTCAGATAGGGTATTGGAGGAAATGATAGGGAATTGCTTATATATATATATATATATATATATAGATATATATATCTATATATATAGATACAGTTCGGCATAACATTAATACTGTGGTCAGTGATTCTATTAAAATGTCTCCATTTGAAGCATTATTTGATTGCCAGGTGTGAGGCCCATTTGATCTGTTGTCTAACCTTCTCGTGGGGAAGATACAATTATGCCATTAATCTCTACGGGAAAGAGAGACACGCTTGTCGCAGATGCAATCTCGAGGCTATGACTCGGGAAATGGTGGAAGAAAGCAATGGGAAACCACTAGATGTTTAAGTTACTATTGAGGATAATGTGTTCTTAATGTGAGAAATTCATTAATAGGTTAGGTCCAAAGTTTGAGGGTCCTTTTAGAGTTATTGAGAAAAGTAGAGTAAACGAGTTTTGATTCGGATGAAAAGACAGGTCTGTCTAGATTGACGCATATATCACAGATAAAGAAGACGGGAAAATGATAAAAAGGGAAACATTGCGCATGTACACATTTTTTTTTTTTCTAAGTTTCACAAATAGATGATGAAATGTGAAATACAGAGTCCTATAGAAGTTTTATATTTTAGTTAATCAGTGAATTTTATATATTCTCACTTTTGTGATTTATTTGATGTGGCTGGTGCTCAGGTTGTCAGTATTCTCTTTTGGATTTCATTCTGGAAACATTGGCAGGGGTCCCTCCCTCGCTGCTCCTCTGAAGAAGCCTCATATCAAATGTTAATGTGAAGACTCCATTGTTAAGTCATAATTTATCCCGCACTCATGTTAATGGCCCTGCTGTAGAAGCTCATTACGTTAAACAGTGATTTTGTGTGATATGTTTTATTTATCTTCTAAGTTCGATGAGAGTGCTACATTATACTACACGTGAACACCATCAACATCACTGGAATCTTATTGACTATTTCAAATGTAAGGTATAGGGGTTCTTCTCTCTCTCTCTCTCTCTCTCTCTCTCTCTGTCTAATATTCACCTAATTTTTTTCGTTGTGCCAGATATAAATGAATGTGGCAGCGATCCGTGTGGTCCAAACTCCCAGTGCCAAAATACAGACGGAAGTTATGAATGTATTTGCGACATGGGGTACGAAAAGGTCAACGGTGCTTGTGTCGGTAAGTTTCGTTTAAATATAAACTTCTTATTGGGATCTCGAACACTCTTTCAGAAGCTTATGGAATTAGCGTTTAGACTGAAAGCATTTATCATGTTTATATGAGATGTTATGGAACAACTCTGTATAGTGATCCATCTGTTTAGGTTCTTTCAGTTAAATATTGATCAGTGATATATGAAAACTAGAACACAGCAGAGGTGGTAATCATTTCTACTGTTCATCCCAAGTATAATGAGGTTGCTTAGGGCCCTTTCACACTATGCGATTCTTGTCGCACCAAGATATGATTGCAGTGCCGGATCTACATGCGACACAAAATTGCGCAAATCGTACATTTCTCCGACTGCCGCACAAAGTGGTGACTAGATGGACAGGAAGAGGAAATTGTGTCTTTTGTTATTTCATTTGAGAAAAAAGAAGAGAAAATTTAGAATTCACTGGGTACACCCTTTGATACACAAAGGTACTTGTATGGTGCATTTGCCACAATTTTCGAGGAGCTGAAGAGAGATGATGATAAATTTTTTAATTACTACAGAATGTCTAAAACCACCTTTGAGGAACTCTTGTCACGTCTAAATGACCAGTTGCTAAAAGAAAATACGACATTCAGAGATGCTATTTCGACAGCACAACAACTGGCAGTTACCATCAAGTAAGAGGAAATAATATGCACCTTTCCTTGTACAAAATTTGCTTTTCCATACATAAATTAAAAAGGAGAAATGAAAACAACAAGTGTTAGCTGAAACATCTCTATTTATCAAAAGTATAAACTGATATATCTATATCAAAAACTAAAATCTTTTACTTTGATATAAAAAATGGATATCTCTCTCTGTTTCATTAATTACTGTTTCATTAATTAATGTAAATAAAACGTAAGTGTTAACTATAAAAACTTCTTAAAAAATCATATTTCTTTGCTCAGTTCGTGTCGCTGCGCGAAATAATCCTTTAGTTCATTATTTCTTAGGTAAATGATCTAACAAATACCAGAGAATAAACAAAATAAAGAAAAGGTCAGTATAACTGACTCGCTCACCCAAATAAAAGAAGGGCGTCGGTATGAACACTAGGGCGAGTGAGACCACTACCACGAACTTCTTGTCAATTAGAAATTTCCCACAACAAAATCCCTCAAGGAGAGAGCCGACCCACAGAATGGGGCAGCAACTACTACTACTACAACCCATGCTTAGGTGACTGCCGCGCCTCTGGTGGCCATCCTTTCAGTTAGAGGTCTACAAGACGCTGCTATTTTTCTTGCTCTTGTGTTTTTCGTGCTATTTCACAGATTTTTCGCCATTATGGAACATTCTGCCATCGCATCAGCTAAGTTAAGTATCCCGAAAGGTTCCTATTTAGTTCGTTCCTTCCTTGAGTCAGTATTTGTGTTATTTTATTTATTTTATTTTATATTGGTTTAGCCTAGGGCGTCTGGTACGTTATCTTAGCCTAGGTTTATGGTCACATGGTCCCCATCAGTTTTGTTGCTTCCTTATTATCAGTTTTGTTGCATCAGTTGTTGCATCTTGCTGATCAGTTTGGTTGCATTAACCTAGGCTATCGATTTCGTTGTTTATATCGTGTTATCGTACCGTGGTCACCCTGTGATCGCGGTACAGCCAGACGCCCGTCCCAGTCGCCTTGCCCTCCCCCCGCTCTCCCATAGAGTTGGGGGGAGGGAGGTCTGTCCTTGCTCGCTCCACCCGGGCCCGTCTCCCTCTCTCCCTACGCGGAGGGAAGGCTGGACAGACACTTGACTGGGAGTGACCTTGTCTCTCTGCTTCACGGTGCTCCGCTGTGGCGAAGTTGGGGGGTTGGCCTCCCCCCTCCTTTGTTGCTCTGTCGCTCCGCTGTAGGCTCGAGTTCTGTTTCGCCCTTCTCGTCCTTCCACCCCCGTGATGTTGGTTCTCTGTTTTCTTGCCCGGAGCTAGCCCGATTTGAGGGGGAGGGGGATAGGGAGCTAGGTAGCACCGCCCGCCTACTGGGCGGACGTTCAGGCGTACAAGGTCGGTCACTTTCCTTTTACCTTAACCATCCCATCTCTCCGGCGCAGCCGGCGGAGTCGGACACCACCGCGATTCGGAATCGTCCTCCGAAAATTTTGTGCTATTTTATGCTTAAGTTAATCATAAGTTATTGATAAGTTATCTTTAGCTGGGTCCCTCCCTTGCCCTCTGTTTTCCTACTTCGGCTCACACCGGAGCTATATATTATGCCTATTAAGGCGGTAGGGGAGGGGTTATGCCCAAAAATTTTTTCACTCTCCGGCATGCAATGGAGTTCTAGAGTAGCCCTGTAAGTGTTATAGTGATACTCATGTATCCTTCCACCTTCCACTTAGACTACATCTGTGAGCACCCGGGGTGCAATGCCATACTCCAGGACCCTGTGAGCATGAAGTCTGCAGGTCCCACGCTCCGTGCGCGACTCCTCACGGGAATCTGCAGGTCTGGTTCCATGAAACGTGTACGATCTGCTATGATCTTGTGAGTCAGTTTTTGGATGGGGTAAGTATTTCCAGCTGTATATATAGGATATAAATACTGAATTATATCTTAAGTCTAAGTTTGAAATATGTCTTTTAAACTTAAGTTCTCCATATTATTGTGAAATATATGCCGGAAATGTGTAGGCTTAAGGCTCTATTTTAGTCTAAGGTTGAAACTCAACTTTAAACTAAAAGCTAATAGACACCCTCTCTTCCAGGCTGCCGCAGTTAGAGAGACCGCCCTTGCAACCTTGAGGGCTTGGGTCGGCGGCTTCAGCAAGAATGCCGCCAAGGGACAGCCCTACATCTTAGAAAAGAGGATGGCTGTCCTGCTGTTCCCCGGCGGCAAGTCGACGGGGTACGTCGACCGGCGGAGGCAGCCCCGACGATGACGACAATCCAGCGGCAGGTCGCCGCATGTATGAAGGAACCAGGCCAGGACATTTCAGCGGAAGTCGCCACACTGGACCTTAATGTTGAACCGATGGTAGGTGTAGACGACCTGTTGGTCGAGGTAGGTACGTTGGATGCTCAAGGGCTTCCCTTGGGCGCCTCTGGATCTTCTTCTCCCGCTATCTCTACTGCTTCCTTCCAAGGCTTTACAGGAGCTGAGCTCCCGTATTCTACGCCTAGCGCGTCTGTGAAACCTAAGGTGAAGGGGCACAGAGCGCAGAAAACCCTAACGAAGGCATCGTCGTCGTCCAAAAAGGCTTCGTCGATGTCATCGTCTCGTAAGTCTTCGGCTTCAAATCCCGGAGCAGAGAAGGGTAAATCTTCTGCTTCAGGCTCTAGGTCTTCCAAGAGCAAGTCCTCCAAGGAGAGGCCCCGTACTCCGGCGGAGTCAACGGTCTCCCCTCCTCCTGAGGTACCTCTAGCGAGTTACCTTCCACCTCTGCATCTGCTCCTACCTTTGATCCAACGCTTTCTCCGTCGGGATGATGCAGCAGATGGGGGATTTGGTAGGCTCATTGAGGACCAGTATGGAGCAGATGTTCTCACAGTTATCCGACAGGATCACTACACAGGAGAACCTAATGTCCGGGTTTAACCAGGCCCCTCAAGCTACCTCCCCGGCACCTGGTGTTGGCCTGATCCAGCTTCCTCCCCGTGATTCTCTTCCTCCGTTCACAATGAACAACCCCTGGAGAGTGGCTTCCTACGCCCCTTTCCAGGACGGACTCATTTCCATCCTGGAGTGCGGTACTCGAAGGATCGAAGACTTCGAGTTTTACCCGGAGAATCTTCAGCCGCCGTTCATTGGCTACGCCAGGCTGACGGAGGCAGCTATGACAGGGAGGATAAGGTCCCTAGGGAGACAGTGCTGTACTCCCGGGACCAGGCTCAAAGAGAGTGGCTTCGGTGCTTAGAGGAGATGGACTGCTCTAACACCAGGATTCAGGCTTTCAAGAGTCCCTTCACCATCTTTACGATGGAGGAAGAGGCTCCTCTCCCCTTCTTAACGAAGATCGCCGCTGTTACCATCCCAGCTGGCTTGAAGGGAGAACCCTTGCCTCAGTTAAGGGAAGCAGATCCCACTTCTCCTTTGCTCCCTTCGCTTGGAGTTTTGTGGGAGGATTTACCAAACACCTTCTCGGGCAGGCAAGCTCAAGCCGGACTGCGCCATGGACCAGTTCGGCGAGGGAAGCTACCAAGACTTCCTGATAGCCTCATTCAAGCTGAGTTTGAGGGCTAAGACTAGGCTTGCCAGGTCTATGAACACCATGGCAATGACGGAAGTAGTGGCTATATCCTACGCTTCAGAGCCGCTCTTCAAGTTATTGACCAAGTCGCAGACTTGTACGGTCCAATCGGACTGTACGAGTTTGTGACAGCGAGGGTCAATTGTCGGAAGCATGTCCTCCAGGAAGCAACTATTCGGCATGAGCCGAATAAGCTGCTTTCTTCAAACATCTGGGGGGCAGACCTCTTCCCGGAAGCAATGGTTAAGGAGGTCCAGAATGAAGCAACGAGGCTCAACCAGAGCCTCAAGGATCGTTGGGGCCTCACTGCTAAGAGGCGCCAAGATCAGCCTTCAGCAGGCAAAAAGCTGAAAAAGGCTAGACGGTTCCAGCCTTATCAGAAGAAGCCTCAACGCTTCAACCAGGCTGTGTCAGCTGTGCCGATCGTTCAGCCAGGCCAGCCTTCTACATCGAAGACACCGGCTCAACCCATCTACGTGATTTCCCCTCAGGCTCAGCCTTCCACTTCCTACGCTGTCTCCCCGGCCTTTAACCAGGTGTTCGAGGGCCAAGCCTTCCAACACTATGACCGGTTCGCCAGGGGAGGTAGGGCTAGGGGATCCTTTCATCAGAGAGGATCAGGAAGGTCGCTCAAATAGGGGGAAAAGCACTTCCGTGGAGGCCGCGGAGGTCACTCGACCCAGCAGCAGTGAGATCTCCAAGGTAGGAGGAGGCTGTTTCTCTTCCGGCATCGGTGGGGATTCAGCAAATGGGCAGGCAAAGCATTGTGTCGAAAGGCCTGGGTTGGAGTTGGATTGGAGAGCCCCCCTCCCCCCACCCAGACCGTTACTTCAACTTCCATCGAAAGAACTGATGGAGTATGCGGAGGAGCTCCTTCAGAAAGGAGCAATAGCGACAGAGTCAAGAGATTAAAGTTTCAGGGTCGCTTGTTCAGCGTACCAAAGAAAGGCTCATTAAAAAGAAGGGTAATCTTAGACTTGTCCCGCTTAAACTTGGCCATTCGCTGCGACAAGTTCAAAATGCTGACTATCTCGCAGGTGCGGACCTTACTTCCCCATGGGGCCGTCACACCACTAGCGATCTTACAGACGCATACTATCATATCCCTATTGCAAGACCACTTTCGCCCTTATCTGGGCTTCAGACTAGGAGACCAAGCATTCTCCTTCAAGGTAGTTCCTTTCGGTCTGAATGTAGCACCCAGAATATTCACGAAATTGGCGGAAGTAGTCGTTCAGCAAACTGAGGTCTCAAGGGATAATGGTAGTAGTTAGTACACCTCGACGACTGGTTGATCTTGGGCACCAACAGTCAAGGAATGTTGCAAAGCCACAATGAAGGTAATTCAATTCTGGAATATCTGGGGTTCCAGATAAACAGGACAAAGTCAAGACTCACTCCGGAGTCCAGCTTTCAATGGCTGGGCATCCAATGGAATCTATCCTCCCATACTCTGTCGATTCCATTAGCCAAGAGGAAAGAAATAGTGAAGTCAGTGAAGCAATTTCTAAAGTACAAGTATGCTTCAAGGAGAAACCAGGAAAGAATCCTATTGGTCCCTTCAATTTGCCTCAGTGACAAACATCTTGATGAAAGCCAAACTGAAAGACTTAACCTGGATCTGGCGCTCACGAGCAAATGTCAGATCCAGGGACAAGCTGTCAACAATACCACAGATTCTACAGAATCGTCTGCACCCTTGGACAAAGTTAAAGAACCTGTCCATGTCATTACCCCTTCAGTTTCCCCCTCCGAGAATCACTATCCACACAGACGCTTCATTAAGCGGCTGGGGAGGATATTCTCAGTTCAAGAAAGTTCAGGGAACATGGTCACCCCAATTCCGCCAGCTTCACATAAATGTATTGGAAGCAATGGCAGTGTTCCTGACTCTGAAGAGGTTACGCCCTCCAAAGAACTCTCATATAAAGTTAGTTCTGGACAGCGCAGTGGTAGTTCACTGCATAAACAGGGGAGGCTCCAAGTCAAGACACCTGAATCATGTATGGTAGCCATCTTTTCCCTGGCGGACAAGTTCAGTTGGCACCTCTCCTCCACCCATCTGGCCGGAGTGAGAAATGTCATAGCAGATGCTCTATCCCGTTCAGTTCCTCTGGAGTCGGAATGGTCACTGAGACAACTGTTTCGTCCCATGGGATTCTCCGGAGGGTACCAGGCCTGCAAGTAGATCTGTTTGCATCTCAAACGAACCACAAACTTCCCTGTTATGTGGCTCCCAACCTGGACCCTCTGGCCTATGCCACAACTGGAACAACTGGGAGATGATTTATGTCTTTCCTCCGGTGAATCTCCTGAACAGTGCTGAACAAACTCAGGACATCAGGGTCAGATAGCTCTAGTAGCTCCGGACTGCCGAAGAGCAACTGGTACCCCTTGCTGCTGGAATTGGGTCTTCGTCCTCTTCGAATTTTCCCAATCCCAGACTCTCCCAGTCAGTACAAATGAAGACTGTGTTCGCTTCCTCAGGAATTCTCAAAGCCCTAACTTTATAGACTTCATGAAGTTTGCGGCCAGAGGGATGCAAATATCGACCTCACAAAATATCCTTTTCCTGGAATCAGTAAAAGGGATTCAACTTTGAGGCAGTATGACGCTGCAGTTAAAAAGTTGGCATCCTTCCTGAGGGAATCAGACATTGAAATCATGACAATCAATTCGGCTATATCCTTTTTCAGATCCTTATTTGAAAAAGGGTTCGCAGCTAGTACTATTACGACAAACAAGTCAGCCTTGAAGAAGATTTTTCATTTGGGTTTTAACATAGACTTAACAGACTCTTACTTTTCGTCTATTCCCAAGGCTTGTGCTAGACTTAGACCTTCAGTAAGGCCTACTTCAGTGTCATGGTTTCTAAATGATGTTTTAAAACTGGCTTCGGATACAGATAATACGGCATGTTTTCATTTATAATGCTCTTAAGAAAAACATTATTTTTATTAAGCTTGGCTTCAGGAGCTAGAATTTCAGAACTGTCGGCGTTATCCAGAGATGCGGGTCATGTAGAATTTCTTCCTTCAGAAGTTCTGCTTTCTCCGGATCGCAGCTTTTTAGCAAAAAATGAGGATCCTTTGTTGAGGTGGGAACCATGGAAGGTTATACCCCTTCCCCAAGATCTTTCTCTTTGTCCAGTAACGACCTTACGAGCCTTTCTGTCTAGGACATCCTCATCCTCTTCGGGTCCCCTCTTTAGGAGAGAAAAAGGTGGTACTTTATCAATTAAAGGATATTAGTGGGGGGGGGACAACAGATCCCTATACTTGATTAAGCAACAAGATAACCCTGAATCCTTCCACCCCAAGCACACGATGTCAGGGCAGTGGCCACCTCAATCAATTACTTTCAACATATGAATTTTGATGATTTGAAAAAATATACTGGATGGAAATCGCCGACAGTATTTAAACGTCACTACTTAAAGTCTTTGGAATCTCTAAAATTTTCAGCAGTTGCAGTGGGTAACATAGTTTCCCCTGACTCTACTCAGTAGTTTAGTTGAAGATCCAGATCTCCTTTCTACCTATCTCAGCCAAGTTTGTCTAACCTACCAGGTTCCTCTACACTTGCCCTTGAGTCTTAGCTGCTCTTGTGATGGTTTAGTGGGTGTCCCTTATTTATTTTTCTGCTAGGGTCACCCACAATGATTGTACATACTAACTTTAAGATGTGGTCCCCTTTATTTTTATGCTAGGGTGCCACATCCCCATTACCAATGGTTTATTGTATTTGGTATTGATATCTATGAAACTTATTTGGTGTGTTTTTTAAATTAAGATTTTCACACACATGTTTATTTCGTATTCAACCCTGTAACTGGTGTAAAGACTTTGTAAATAATTTTAGTTATAAGTTACTTTTAATTATTGTTCTCTATTCAGATTTGTATGAACAATTGTATAAATATTTTGTTACAATTATAGTATGTAGTTGAATTTTAGTTTTATTGAGACCTTCTTTATTTCAATCTTGTGCTAATTCTCGGTACAATTTCACGCAGCGACACGAACTGAGCCCAGAAAAAGGAGTTTGACGTAGGAAAATCTATTTCTGGGCGATTGGTTCGTGTCGCCAGCGAAATCCCACCTCTTCCAACCCTTCGCTCAAGATTGATTGCTAACTTCAGGATGGCCACCAGAGGCGCGGCAGTCACCTAAACGTGGGTTGTAGTAGTAGTAGTTGCTGCCCCGTTCTGTGGGTTGGCTACTCTCCTTGAGGGACTTTTGGTTGTGGGAAATTTCTAATTGACAGAAGTTCGTGGTAGTGGTCTCACTCGCCCTAGTGTTCATACCGACGCCCTTCTTTTATTTGGGTGAGCGAGTCAGTTATACTGACCTTTTCTTTATTTTGTTTATTCTCTGGTATTTGTTAGATCATTTACCTAAGAAATAATGAACTAAAGGATTATTTCGCTGGGCGACACGAACCAATCGCCCAGAAATAGATTTTTCCTACGTCAAAATCCTTTTTATCGAAATCGAAAGCTTTTAGCCCTCTTTTAATATCAATGATTTGCCGATAACCTTCTAATAATTATAGTATCAAAACGTATATGTAACCTAAATGAAAAAAACAGCAAATCATTTAGTAAATCATTTCTCAGTAGTTTATAATTAAGCTATCCATACCAGTAGTTCTTTCTTATTTACCAATAACACTATTGTTATTATGATTATTACTGTATGGTGTTTTTTCGTTGCACGGAACTAGTGGTCATTCAGCAACGGGAATAACACTATTTATATCCCTCAAATGTTTTCAATACCCAATTCACCGGATCACCAGAGGCAGTGGAGGTCTACTGCTGCCGCACGTATATGCAGGAAATAAGTCCCCAACTACAATCGCGTCTGGGTGCAGCACCGGACATGGCCAGTGGGGCCTGTCGGCTGTAATACGATGCCGGACCGATATAGTGTGAAAAGGTACATTAGAAATAATAGTCGACTGCTAGCAACATAGTGTGAAAGGGCCCTAAGTATTACATATGAACATCATAGACACCACCAACATCATAATATCTCTGTTTGTGTGTGTGTGTGTGTCTAATATTCACCTATTTTCTTCGTTGTGCCAGATATAAATGAATGTGGCAGTGATCCGTGTGGTCCAAACTCCCAGTGCCAAAATACAGACGGAAGTTATGAATGTGTCTGCGACATGGGGTACGATAAGGTCAACGGTGCTTGTGTCAGTAAGTTTCGTTTAAATATAAACTTTTTATTGGGATCCCGAACACTCTTTCAGAAGCTTATGGAATTAGCGTTTAGACTGAAAGCATTTATCATGTTTATACGAGATGTTTTGGAACAACTCTGTGTAGTGATCCATCTGTTTAAGTTCTTTCTGTTAAATATTGATCAGTGATTTAATATGAACACTAGAACACAGCAGAGGTGGTAAACATTCCTACTGTTCTTCCCAAGTTTGATGAGGTTGCTAAGTATTACATATGAACATCATAGACACCACCAACATCATAATCTCTTGTGTGTGTGTGTGTGTGTTTGGTATTGTGTTACGACCCCTTGGCCGTAAAATGCAGGTTCTTTATACTTTACTACACAGGGATCGTAGGCAGTAAGAAAGTACACAGGGTAACAGGAATGTGGACACAAACACCAGAATAAAATTAACAATATTTAATAATAAAGTACACTTAATACTAAATCAGCCTTGTGAGTAAACTTAATAAAAATACAAAATGCAAATAGTAAATAACGGGCTCACAAGGATTCCTATCACTAAAAGCTGACCCTAACAAAGCAAAGAAAGGACATAATATGCTAAACACGGGCCCAATAATGAAAACCACTAACCTATAATTATAAGAAAGAAGGAAGACTAGAGAAAATAAAGACAGGAAAGCCTTAAACCTCCTACCTAACCGTGTTGGTACTAAACTTAAAACTAATTCAAACAAGTATTCAGAGGGGCAATGAATACCCAATACTCCTGACTCAATGAAACATGTATAAACATATTTAAATAAATTAATACACGTAAATCCTCACGTACTACAACGTGCACAGGAGTTCACGGAGGTCACTTCAACCTTCCAACAGCTAAACAAGGGAGTTCACAAATTGTCCAGGCAGATACAGGCGTCGAGTTCGATCCCGAGGGACAACACAGGATAATCTCCTCTTACCTGGCAATTGCCTCCCTACGTGCCTCCTCACGAGCCCTTAGCTCTCATGGACCAGCAGCTGGAGACGGACAACACAGGACAGTGGTTGGCGTAACGCCTCCTACGTGGCGGGACAGCGACGACCACGTCTTCCGCCAACTCCTCAGGCGGGAAAACAGGAGTACAGGAGTCACAAGTGACTATCACCTGCGATATCACAGCAGTGATCAAACTCAGCACATCTACGGAAAACCATTTCCAAGGGAAGGTCCGTCGGAGGAATCCTTCAAAAGGCTTACGGTCAATCTCCAGAAGGCTGCTATCAGAAGAGCGTATGTCCAAAAGCTTATACAGGCCCGAACTATTTTAGGCCGGCCTCAACTCACCGCACTACAGTTCCATTCCAACTCGAAAACAAAATAAAACAATCGTTAACACGATAGTTGGGCAATTCATAAGAGGAGGAGGAATCACTGAGCTAAACGACTGAACATTACGTTAACGTAGAAAAATACATCTGCTGAACTGAATATAAGAGAAAAAAAACACTTAAAACTAAGGTACAAGGCTGATTTAAGAAAATAAACAATCAATAAATTACGTTAATTTGACATATTGACATGATTTTCTTCGTTTTACCAGGTAGCTGCGACCCTGGGTACGAAAAAATCGACGGAGATTGTGTTGGTAAGTGTCGCTTTAATATTAATTCTTTCTGAGACCCTAAACACTCTTTCCTATAATCCGCAGGATTGTTCATTGTGAGTTGGGTAGTCCCCATCAAGGGATTGAGAGGACGGATCACGAGAGATGACAAGATATTTCTGGATAAATAGGACTTCCTCTGTTCAATATTTTATAAGGGATAATCTGTTTGTGGTCACTGATGCATGTAAACCAGTTAAGATTACTTTTTGTAGATTAGGAGCATTTCCGATCCCTTCCCTTCCAGACCGTTTCATAGAGTACATTCTTGGGAATTTTGTGAGTCTAGATACGGTAATAAATATCTATATTAGTTGTGGTCGATGAGCTCTCTAGGTTTGTTTTTTCAGGGGAACATCTGTCGGTATAGTGATCCTGAGGTACTTTTCAGTGGTAATGGGAAGGAATTCGTAAACGAGACTTTAGAATGCTTTGCAGAAGTTATGGGGATAAAAAAGTGACCATTATCCCGTATAGACCAGAAGCTACTGAGCCGTGGGAACGCACCGGCAGGAAAATGTAAGAGGCGCTAAGACCTCTATAATATAGGCGGCAATGTAGCCTTCAGAAGCATTGTTTGGTTATCCAGCAGAAGGCGTGTATGATTTATTGACTGTTCCTGTTAGTTGTGAAGATACGGTTAGGTCCAAGACACAAGAAATTGTTGATAAAAGTAATTCAAAAGTCAGGTCATGTTTAAGTTGCTGTTGACGACAAAGTTTTTGTGAGGATAAATGTTAGAAATCAATTAAATTACAAGTGAAGTCCGAAGTTTGAAGATCCATTTCAGTTGTGGTAATCAAGAGAGGGAATAGATTTGTTGTTCAGGATGAAAATTCAGGGTTGTCTAGATTGACGCTTATATCTAAGATGAAAAGAATAATGTCATTGTGTAAATGGAGTTAGTTTTCTTTTTCTTTTTTTTTATCCCGGCTTCCCTTTAGGTGTCTTTTATATTTCTTTTCTTCTCTTTGTGCGCAATTAGTTTTGATTAAGGGTTACTGCTTTTTTCTCAGAGCATTTGTGATGGAGTAGTGTGATTTTGTTGGATCCTTTATATATATTTTTGACCACTCACGTTTTCACGTCGCTTTGGGGATCTGTATTGTTGTTGAACGTGACGCTGAAGTCCGTGAAACTTTTGTGGGAAATTTTATGTAAATATATACATACTATATATATATATATATATAATATATATATATATATATATATATATATATATACATTTATAGATAGATAGATAGATAGATAAAGAGGACCTAAAACTGCTTCCTGTGGATGGATCTGTTGCATAAATACCGCCTTTTCTGTAACTTTATCATTCATTACCTACCTGAAAGAGAGAGACAGCAGTCTCTGAAATATAGTATTTTCTATGTATTGGCGTTTTCATGGCTCCTTTTATTATTATCATTATTATTATTATTATCATATATATATATATATATATATATATATATATATATATATATATATATATATAAAGGTTTTTTTTGCCACAAAGGAAAAAAATGAAAAAAAGCGAGTTAGCCGAGTACTTTCGGGTCCTATTCGGACCCTTTACTGAGGCATACTGACTTACGGTATACATCAGTATGCTCAGTAAAGGGTCCGAATAGGACCGAAAGTACTCGGCTAACTCGCTTTTTCATTTTTTTCCTTCGTTGCAAAAAACCTTTATTTATACATAGCATCATGTTTTATATACTTCGTGATCAAGTTATTTATATATATATATATAATATATAATATATATATAATATATATATATATATCTATTATATATATATAGTTTTATCTAGGGAAGAAAGTTTGATATTGGATTACAATTGACTAGTTTGGGTTTTTTATTGTGATTTAGGAGGGGCTAATTTTTTTTGTAACACGTGATGCAGTTTTTTTTTCTTATTCAGGGGATATTTGATTTCTTTTGTGATAAATGCGTGATTTTAAACACTGTAATGGTGACCTGATTTGTGAGATTACATCTCACAGGCATTTTTTTTTTTTTAGGGTTTTGGAATTGTTTGGTGGGTTCAGTCATTTGTTTATTGTTAGGTGGAAGTTTTTTCATGAGATTTAGTATATTTGGATTTATCAGGCTGGTGGTGTTAGATGAATAGTTTTTTCTTTTTTTTT
>NC_087203.1:34140791-34145791 GCF_015104395.2 Macrobrachium nipponense | reverse complement strand
ATTGATTTTATCGTGATTCCTTTTTATTATAATTTGTAACCCTTCCGACTTCTTACGGAAGTGGTATTATATTGACTCCACTTGTATCCATATTTATCTTATTTTTTTATATTTATTTATTTATATATTTTTTTATATATTTGATTAAAATTAATGGTTGGCTTGAATATGTGGAAAAGTGTTCTAGCGGCGTACCGTATAAGGCTACTTGCGGCATCAATTCTATAGATACAAGATATAAATGATAAACGTGTATTTAAACCGCGAGAACCGCTATAATCCAGTTCGGATCCAACATCACGAGTTGTAACTCGTAAGACATTGACACTTCCTATTTAATTATCCGTTATTCTACCAAACCGATTGACTCTGGGTGATAAAATATATTATTGGTTTTCTTAATGGAAAGGAATTCACACAACGTGTTAAGGAGATTATTATTGATTTACACCACCCGAGTCACAGATTATTATGTGTTGAATTCCATATTTACTGATTTAGCACTCATAAATATACCTAACGCACTCAATTGCGGTGTTTGTTTTTAGTGCTATTAATTCTATATAACGTGTCAAGGAACTATTAACACTAAGAAGTGTTATTCCCTTCTGTCAGACTCGTAATTCTGTTAATAATTCTACGTATAGTCTTTCAAGGATTGATTTGGCACAGGATAGGCCCCTAAACTGACAGGTGTCTTAGTGTATCCCTTGTTTTCATGACACGTGTTACAATTAGTTATGTGCTTTTTATATCTGTAAGCATTGTAGGCCAGAAAAATAGTGATTTGGCTTTCTGTGACATACTATGGACCCTAGGATGACGGAATGCAACCCAGTTTATGACGATTGGTATGAAAGAGATTATTATTACTACCTGGTCGTTAGTCATCTGCTGTGTTCTTCGGTTTTTCCTCGTCACAGACCTACATATAATATTACATTTGATTACATTATTCTGATACACATACTTTAAATATACTTTTGCTTTAGGGTTTCTGCTCGAAGTGTGTATTGTTTATGCTTAGCCGCTGACCCTGTTTCCGTTTCGAAGTGTTTGTTGTTTGGTGTTTATTGCTGCTGACTCTGTTTCCGTTTCGAAGTGTTTATTGTTTGGGTTATGTCTGTTGACTCTTGCTTTGTTCAGTTTGTAACAGTTCTGCGCTCCAACCCAGATATTCAATGCTCGCGATCTCTTGGGTTAAGGAATTTTCTTGTTTAGATACGGTTTTAACAATAGGCACGGATGTTTCTATATCTTTTAGTCCAATTAATGGTTCTTTGCTGTATGGTGCGGGATTGCGGGATAATGCGTCAGCTATGATAATTGCTTTCCCAAGTAGATATCTTAACTTGGCTCCAAAGACCTGAATGATCATTTGTCATCCGAGTTCCTTTTGGACTGTGATTAAAGCCTTTGAAAAACTCGGTAAAGGACTCATGTTCAGTAAGGACTTTATCAGGATAGCCATAGATTATGAACTTAAAATGTACTAGTGTTAAAGATACCTAGCCCTTCCTTGCCTATTTACTGCATATTACTTTCAGAGGGCTTTAGTTTACGTGAATAAAAAGCTATAGGGAAGAACTGTTTATCATATGACTGAAGTAATACCCCTCTTACCCCTTGGTCTGAGGCGTCTGTTGCAATAAAAAAAAATTCCTTATTTAAATCAGGGATTTTTAAGTTAGGTAAGCTGCATTATTCCGCTTTTAAGATATCGAACGCCTGTTGATGCTTTTCAGACCATAATAAATCTACGCTCTTCTTCGTAAGATCTGTTAAAGGAGCTGTCATGATTGAAGAGTTACATATTTACATACGATTGTAATACCCACTACAGCGCAAAAGTGCTGTATCCCCCTTTTACGTTAATAAGTACCGGAAAGTTATGAATAGCCGACACCTTACCATGGACTACTTTTAAGACCTTGACCAGCACATAAAACCTAGATAACATGTTCGGTTTTTAAAAAACTCACATTTAGATATTTTACTATGAGATTATTTGTCTTTGTCTCTGTAGCACTAGCTCTACTTTATGTGAATGTACTTCTAATAAGGTATTAGAAAAGATTACAAGATCATCCATATAGGCATGTAGGGTATCCCCTAAAAATCTCCAAACACTATATTGTAATTGGGGTGCAACGTAAGCCGGAGGCATACGTAAAAATTGATAATGTCCCCTGAGTGTGCTGAAAAAAACGGTGTATGAGGTACAATCACTTAGGTAATGGTATCAGGTAAAAGCCTTTAAGTAAGTCCAAGTTGGTGAAAAAAAAAATTTATTCTAACCTAACAGAGATAAGATGTCGTCGGTACATCGCACTGGAAACTATCGGAAGTCGTTTCCTTGTTTAAGCGACAGAATCTACGCAGATACGGCCAAGTCCGATCTTTTATGGCATGACATTTGAGGGAAAAATTATATGGGCTTATTTGATTTCCTAATGGCTCCTATTACTAACATTTTTCAACTTCGTCATTTATCTCTATTTTGAAATTTCATTGAAAGTCTACACGAAGGTACGTATATAGCTTAATGTTTGTCCTTAGACCGTATTTTGTGTTAAATTATATCCGTTTTTTCCCAGAGATCACTCGCTAGTGGAGAAACTTCCTGGTATTCAGGTAAAAGATAAAAAAAAATTTCTGCTGAATCACCTCTGCTTGAATGACTTTACGGATATTACTTTAGATAGATTATCAGAGAGATTCATCCACGACTGGTTGGGCGTGATTAAAAATTAGCAACAATAAAAAATGCGATATTTATAACTTCCGTATCCACGATATGTATACTTTTAGGGCTTTGTTCGCGGAAATCGTTATATTTCAGAGTGTCGGGAAGGATTAAAAATTTCATTTCCCAGCAAAGTCTTTTTACACGCACTAAGACATTCGAGGGTGCATGCTTCTCGAGATTTTTGCGTGCAAAGTACGACTGCGGTTGAGAATTCTGTGGGTCATTTGAACAATGTTACGATTTATGAGACAAATGTATAGTTCCTTTATATAAGTTATTATTTGATTAACTGTCTCATTTTTGTTCAAACGGATTTTAATATGTTTGAAGGTTTATAGGATTTTCCTTTGATAAACACGCCTTATTTTTGCAGGATGTAAGATAATATTTTGTATACCCCTAGATGGATCTTACAATTACACTACATACAGATCAATGTTTTTTATAACTATAGAGGTATCTGTAAGCGCTCGCTTATCCGGACTTCTCATTAGGGAAGTTCGAACAACAGACGGTGAGTCCGTAAATACAAGATATTACGTGTATTAAAGAAATAAAACAAGATATTCTAATTTTTACGGCGCGTACAGTTGGGCTTAATCCACCAGTACTCATAATAACTTATGTATTAAAAAAAAACGAAAACCTGCTCTGATTACTTTATACGGTCGTGTGTTTCATAGGAAAAATCCTTTTTAATTCAAAAAGATATCGGTATATATGAACCAACATCGCTTTTCCCCACTCTGCTAGAGTCGCTTATTGTGTGGAATTTGCTTCGCTTTGAAAACTTCGGCAGTTTTTTGACTAACCTTGACCGCTTGACTAGGTGACACAGTCACCGGGTTTGCTTGTTAGATTCTGAACGGGCTACTGTTTCTATTTCTTTTTGTAATAATTAGGATCCTTCTCTTTATTACCATCGGCAACATATTGTGTGTTTTTAGCATTACGTTGCTGGTTACGTATAAAGCAATGAATGACTAACTATTAGGAACTGAGCGATTACTAATAAGACAAGTTATCTCTACTGTATGCAATATTAACTGTTTGTACTTCATTCTTTGCTAAAATTTAAAGAAATAGTGAGGGATCCTGGTCAGCGCATTTAGCCTGATGAAAGTTTTTTACAGACATGTTATTCCTTGCAATCCAGCCATATTTTTAAAGTTGAGTTGAGTCATTGAGGTTCGATATTTTATATAACTCAAAAAACTCAAGGCTAAAACTGCGATCGGGACTTTGCAAAGGAGCATTTATTGTCATGACCCGAAATAGTGTTACCTCTAATTTATATAGATTTGTACGGGTGTTCCACTTGTTTTTGTGTGTTTTCTAATCACTACGGTGCTTAACGACCCTATCTATGCATCTGTATAAATACAGACGTCCACTGCGTAAACGCATATTCACGTTTAATATGATTTGTTACGTAAGGGATTAATAATCTCCCAAAATGATAAAATTAACATAGTATATGATTATGATATATCAGTAGAACTTCTGGAAACAGACACTCAAAGATAAAAAACTCGCAGTAGCGAAATCTCAATGATGTAGATAATTTCTGTAAAAAAGTAAGATTAAGAATGTCTCGTAACTTCAGCCACAGGAATAACGAAATTCGACCTGCAAAGGAAACACTCAACGTTACTCCAAATGAATAAAAAATTGTACTTAGCCTGCTTTTGTGGGAAGTCACGGTGTTCCGATAACGACACACGGCCTTGGTCCTCCTTCTCTATTTAGCGGACGACCTGGTTGGCTTCAGTTTCCCCGTTCGCGTGTTTCGAAGATTCGAGCCCTTGCAAAGATCCGATGCTGCAGACGCGTTCGGTTTGTTTCTTGAAGTGCCGGAAACGCTCACTAACGATGTTTTCTTGAATGATTCTAATGAGAGACGAAGCTTGCGTTGTCGTAGGAAAAAGACACGTCGGATTTGTTTCTTGAAGTTATTCACTAAACAATGATACTAAGTTGCTTGAAGAATCTGTTGCTTTCGTCGTCGTTGAAGAGTTCTTATTGTTTTCTGAAGTCGCTCACTAACGATGATACTATGTTGCTTGAAGAATCTGCTGCTTCCGTCGTCGTTGATTTCTTATGATACATGATTTATTATTCTGGTTTATCTTCGTAGGACGTTGTAGAGTTCTTCTGGTCCGCTGGCCACCAAATATTAGGGCTTGTGCCTTGTATGATAAGGCGCCCTATGAGGTAATGTTAGACTAGCGATAATCTATACGCTAAGTCG
>NC_087203.1:34090791-34130791 GCF_015104395.2 Macrobrachium nipponense | reverse complement strand
GCATATACAAAATGGACCCAGCTCACACTAAATTAAGGATGAGTCTCAATAGTTAACACAACATATTCACACGCAAAAAGCACACGCATTTTGGTCAATCAGTCAATTAATATATCTACCCCTCTATCATATTATCTATTACTTATTTTCTATCTCACCCTTGGAATATATATATATATATATATATATGACTGGTAAAAATGTTCTGTAACAACAGAATTCCATCTAATAAAAGGAGCCCATAAAAACACCAAAATGTAGAGAGAAAAGTACTATATTTCAGAGACTGCTGTCTCTCTCTTCAGGTATATGACTGAGAAAAGTTTACAGAAAAGGTGGTATTTATACCAAGAGATCCGTCCACAAGTAAGCCAATTTAGGTCACCCCCGCTGATAATCTTCCTTTAATCTTCTTAAGCGTTGGTTGAATGAACACTGCGTCGACGACATCTGAGATCCACGCCCCTTTTGAGATGTTCATTACCTGCTTCTCTTTTATTAAGGCCGATTCCATCATTTGACTCTTGTACCGGCAGTTGCTGCTATAAATTACACGTGACATATTCCAGTTTATTCTATGGTTATGTTCATTTATATGGTTGAAAATAGCCGAGTTCTGTTGTCCATACCTAACTGACCGTTTGTGTTGTATTAATCTCTGGGGAAGTGATTTACCTGTAAATCCGATGTAAGATTGGTCACAGTCCTGGCATGGGATCTCATATACCCCAGAGTCTTTGGGAGATGTCTTTTGTTGGACGTTAATCAGGGATTTGGCTAAGGTATTTGGGTAGGTAAATGCAAAAGGGTTGGATTTCCCAAGGGTGTGAGTTACTCTCTTAATCGTCTCCAGGTGGGGAATTTTTATTTTATTGTTGGGTGTGTCTCTGGTCTTGTCTTTAGGGGGTCTTGTCTCTTCACGGCTGTAGTTTTTGTCAGATATGAATTTATCAAAAGCCACTATGAAGTCTAGGTTGTTTTTGCGGTCTGGCATAAGGGCAAAGGATAAGCCTAAATTTAAAACTAAATGCCCTTATGCCAGACCGCAAAAACAACCTAGACTTCATAGTGGCTTTTGATAAATTCATATCTGACAAAAACTACAGCCGTGAAGAGATATGTTTAAAAGGAGTGTTACTAAATGCTTTAACTGACCTTCATAAGAAATATCCTGTTCCCCGCAGATTCATGATAGCCATCCACTCGCTAAAAAAGTTAGATGTTATAATAAGTAGATCCGAAAAAGACGGCAAAATTGTAATAATGGACAAAGACTTCTACCTCGACAAATCAACCAGCTCCTTAGCGACACAAATACTTACGAAAAACTGACGAAAAATCCCCTCCAGAACGTTCCCAAGACAAAAAGAGTATTGAACTATTAGAGAAATTTAAAGTAATTAATCCTAAATTACCCTAATTTTATGGCCTTCCCAAAACTCACAAAGACAATCTTCCATTCAGACCCATCATTTCATGCGCCGGAGCTTTCAATTACAAAATATATAAATGGTTAGCTGGCCTCCGTTTCTCCTTTTTTAGGCACTTTTCTCCCAGTCACATCAAACATTCGGAAGACTTTTGTCACAATTCAGAGAAGCACATATACCACTTCACAACATAAAAACTTTTAAGCCTTGATAGACTCCCTATTCACAAAAGTACCAGTACAGGACGTTCTTCAGTTTTTAAGGGAAAAATTATCCCCCTATTCAGATCATTTCCCTTTGGCGCTTGACAAAATAATAAAGTTAGTTGAATTATGTGCATCTAATAACGTATTTTCATTCGGGGAATCATTCTACAAGCAAAAATTCGGGTGTAGTATGGGTAGTCCTTTAAGTCCTATTTTAGCCAATCTGTACATGGAATACTTTGAAAACTACAGTAATAAATGCAATAAAACCCAAAAACATGCTGTGGATGAGATACGTGGATGACATCCTAACATTTTGGGATAATAAGTGGGGTAATTTTAATGAATTCCTCTCAAAATTAAACGCATTAGTGCCCAGCATCAAATTTAAAGTTGAATGGGAAACAGACAACAAAATTCCTTTTCTTGATGTTTTAATAATCAGAGACACGACAGAATACAAATTTACCATATACAGAAAACCAACGTTCTCACTTTCATATATTCACTACTTTAGCTATCACGACATTACTATCAAGATAGGTGTAGCTAGCAACCTATTCTTAAGAGCCTTACGAATTTGTTCCCCAGATTTCCTGGAAAAAGAATTTGAACTAATTCGCAAGCAACTTTCATCTTTAAAGTATCCTGACCATATAATTGAGAAAGCAATTCAAAAGCAAAACGTAATTTTCTACCGACCCCCTAAAGACAAGACCAGAGACACACCCAACAATAAAATAAAAATTCCCCACCTGGAGACGATTAAGAGAGTAACTCACACCCTTGGGAAATCCAACCCTTTTGCATTTACCTACCCAAATACCTTAGCCAAATCCCTGATTAACGTCCAACAAAAGACATCTCCCAAAGACTCTGGGGTATATGAGATCCCATGCCAGGACTGTGACCAATCTTACATCGGATTTACAGGTAAATCACTTCCCCAGAGATTAATACAACACAAACGGTCAGTTAGGTATGGACAACAGAACTCGGCTATTTTCAACCATATAAATGAACATAACCATAGAATAAACTGGAATATGTCACGTGTAATTTATAGCAGCAACTGCCGGTACAAGAGTCAAATGATGGAATCGGCCTTAATAAAAGAGAAGCAGGTAATGAACATCTCAAAAGGGGCGTGGATCTCAGATGTCGTCGACGCAGTGTTCATTCAACCAACGCTTAAGAAGATTAAAGGAAGATTATCAGCGTGACCTAAATTGGCTTACTTGTGGACGGATCTCTTGGTATAAATACCACCTTTTCTGTAAACTTTTCTCATTCATATACCTGAAGAGAGAGACAGCAGTCTCTGAAATATAAAATATAGTACTTTTCTCTCTACATTTTGGTGTTTTTATGGGCTCCTTTTATTAGATATATATATATATATATATATATATATATATATATATATATATATATATATATATACATATAACCATTATCAAGTCAACAATTGCTACACTCGTTTAAGTAATGAGGTCGTGATCTATGCAAAATATATACCTGTAAAATAAAAAAAATTTTGACATTCATTCATTTGTTTACAATTTCGTAACTGAGCAAGATTTTTTTTTATTTAACTGCATGCTTGTGTACGTACGTATTGTGCCACATGATGGAGTAGCAGACATAATGGGATAAGACGAGAGCAGTGTTAATTGTATACTGGGTCATAGGTTAAAACTGTATGATTTAATTTTGGTTACCTTACCTTACTGCTCGTAGCCAACACGTCGATACAAGGGTCAAAGGACTGATGAAGAGATCGTGAGAGTAGATGCGTGAATAGGGTGAAGGTCAGATGCTCCATAGCCTCCTACTTCCATTTACATTACTTGAGAAAATACAGAAACAATAATCAAATGAACACAGAATCTACAAAAACCAGCATATTTATATACTGGACAGGAAATGGGGGCCGGAGATGGGGTTGTTAAAGAAGACACATTTCACGGAGCGACACGGCTGAGCCCAAAAAAGTAGGTTACGGGATGGATGAGGACGGGAATGGGGACAGAGGGAGGGAGAGAAGGAGGGATGGAACGGGGCCAAAGGACGTTCGAAAGCGTAGGTTGGCGATGCTTGGCAACACCTTGTCATTCAAGAGTAAACGCCTTAACTAACACCATTTGATAATGAACTTTATTACCAAAAATTAGTGGGTGGTGTCTTGTAAACTGTGCCAAAGTACCATTTCGATCAGATAATGAGTTCGAAAGATATTTGAGAAAAACGATGACCCGTGGTCCCCGAAACGAATAGTAGTAGTACACTTAGCATTGCTATAAGGACATCACCAGAATTGATGTTGATATTGAAAATTCATGACGCCTTTAAATAGCTGCTGCTTAGTTATTTCAATGTTAATGCAAGTACGGGGCAAATGAGCTGCAAAGTACAAAGCACAGAATGCTAATTCATTTATTTCGCTCCAGATACCGCTTGGATCAGGTTCGTGCCCTTAATCGTTCCTGATATGTGTCAATCTCTGAAGAAGACAAATAGTGCCTCCTACGCACCTGAAATTGAAACCTGTGATGTCAAGTTGCCTGCCGTCATATGCGATGAGATAGGGCTGGTGTAGTTGGCGATTTCCAGTGCTGTCAACTTCCAATGGCTCATTTCCCGAAGAGAAATGATTTGACATTGAACATTTTTCTCCCTGGTGTTTTATGGGGAAGATTATAGATGACTGAATTTCTTGCAACCTCTCTTTGTTCTTCAAATAAAAGTTATGAATGACACTGGACACACAAGCAAATACTGGTCTCTCGCCTTGAATGAAGTGTTATTCTCGTGGTCTGTTCGGACAAGAAGTCACTGCCATTCATCTTTGTGAAGTACAAAGATGAATGAATATCTGATCACTCATGCGAAACAAATATGCTTCTCCAATAGTAAATAGCACCATAACAGGAAAATGTAGCAAAAGCTGGTTCTGTTTAATGTAGCTCTATTTATATGGTACACATTTCCCCAACCAAGATATGAAATGACAAGCAGTTAACAGTATACAAAGGGTGTCATGGGAAGCATTTTCGCTGCTAGTGAGATTTTAGTAAGGTTTTGTGTCTTTTAATCGAAAAGAAAGTCTGCAATCTTGTTCCAGGCACTTGTTCCGGGATGTTCCAGAATCCTGGAGTTCCACTGGATTTCCAGAATCAACTCAAACGTACCTGACACATCACGTCCTCCTAATCAAGAAAGAATCGGCAAATGCTAGTTGATACCAACAGCAGCTTTTGTTGATCTTGCTGAACGCTTTTCAGAATCAAAGCGCCAAGAACTCCACAACCCATCCAAATAATTCTCCCATATCATTTTGCTTTTACAATAAATTCTAAACTAGCTGCAATAAGAAAAACTTACAGTAACATTCTTGTTCAACAATATCGAGTTGGGAATACCAAGGTAATATCTTAATACAAATTTTAAGTACACTTAAAAACATATTTACAATGGTTACGTGGATTTATTCCAATTCTTTCACATTTTGGAGTTGGTGATTTTTTGAGCTTTTGTCCAGATTTTTTTGAAGTGTGTGAGTGTTTTTTTTTTTCCCCTTTTCTTATTTTTCACATTTTGGTAGTGAATTTAATACTCTTGTACATTGTGTGTTTTGTTTTGCATTCACAATTTATTTAATAAACTTAGGTGTTTCTTATTAATTTATCTTTGCATATTTAATTCAACACTTGCGAATAAACTTGTATTTTCCTAGAATTCTTTTAAAATTTGAATTGTCGATTAACAGTTTGAATTTTACTCGAATAATTAATTTCTTTATTAATTTATTTTCTTGATAAATCAATTTTGATTAATTTTGCCTAATGAATAATTAAAGAATTAATTCAACTGAATTGTTTTCAAGTAATAGTGAATTGTCCTAAGATTCTGACATTCACTTATAAATTTTGAATTTAAATATGAATTTTTGTATCTAAAATTTTTTTAACAGAGTTTCATTTAGTGACCACCATTATTTTGATTTTATTTAGGTAGAAATATAGAGTGGTAATTATGCTGTTTTCCTTCAATTTTATTGATGTGAGATAGAACTAGAGGAAATACTTAAACTTTTAAAAAGTTGTTGATGGAGAAATGCTTTTAATTAATCTAATCTCATTTATGATTACCTCACAACTGTTTTAATGAACTTACTGATTTCTTGTTTGATTAATAAGTTTTGAAGGGATCACTGTTACATTTAGAGTAATCAGTCGTATTTTATCAGTGATAAAGATTCAGGTGTCTGGCCATTGTAAGGTGTGATAGTAAACATTGCTGAAAATGAGTTTCTGTTTATATTTTCCAAATACATTTCTGCTCGGTAAGGTGCTTCTTTGCTTCAATGGGTGGCCATTAACGTCAGAAAGATGTTCAGATTTACGATCAAAACACCCAATGAAATGGCCATCACTAAACACTTGAAAACGGCAGCAATACATCTGACTGAACGATTTGACTATCCGTTGCTTTCAGGACGACTTTAAATTATTTTCACAGCCCAGTTACGCTTTGGGGAGGACATTTTATTTGCTTGAATAAGATGCATATGAAAACTGTTTGAGCTTCCACCAAAAAAGGCAACTATGTTTGCTCCTAAACCCCAGGATCTGAGACTTGAGAGGTGGTTTGCAGTTGTGTGATCTTGAACCTAATTAAAACAATTAACTAGGTTTAATACTACTTAATTTGTTTAAAAGTTCATCTTGGCTACAACTAAAATATAAGATAGTTTGCCTACTGCAGCTGTTAAATCTCCTACTTTCCAAAGTGAGGGGCCAATTCATATCTGTTCTCTGCTGACGTCTTTTTTTCCATCCCCTCATACTTATTTAATCATTATGCTTTTCCTATAACTTGTCTCCCTCTCTCTGCAGACTGATTTTCCTTTAGAGCCCTCTTGGGTTTGCAGTCTTTTGAGTCTGTCCACAATGTTTTTCTTCGGAAGTTCTGAAAATACCTGGAACTTACGAAATACTCCAAAGGGAACGTGAATAGCCGTTGGCAACACGGAACCTGAAAGATGAAGTCGATTTTTATCCAGTTTTAAAAACACAAATTTAAAATTTTCTTATGTTTGACGTCATCTTTCGCAAATGAATGTTTAGCTGAGGTAGTTTTATTCACAGGTGTTTTTGAAGAGCAAATCACCGCTATTGGGCTATGTAAAACAAGTTCTTTGATTTGACAGACGCCACAGAGCCGGATTATTTACAAAGAAATATTTAGGAGTTTCAAAAAAGGTAAAATGTGGGAACTTGACTTCAATTAAAGTTTGCTAATTAAATTTGGTTTGCCTTCAAGAATCCCTATCCTTTCTTTGAGGAAACTAAAATAAAAAATCATAATGTTTTTATTATTATCAAACTAAGTTGCGGCAATTTTATACACATGGAAAATTGTTCTGTTAAGATGAATATTGTATTAATTATTGCAGGATTTTTCCTTTATTCTTCGATTACATTTTTAAAGACAAAATTTCGAGTTTTTAGACTAGTTATCTCACTTTTCCTGCAGTAAAAATGGTTTTTTATCTTATCTTGAGAAATATAGTAAATATGTATTACCGAGGTTCCAACCTTGCTACATTTGATAGCAATGGCCGTGTAGCAGCAGGCACTGGGTGATATCCGTTTCCTCTCTCTCCATATCTCTCTCTCTCTCCACACTCTCCTCATCTCTCTCTCGCTCCAACACCCCCCTCTTCTATTTCTTTCTCTCTCTCTCTCTCTTCTCTCCTCTCTCTCTCTCTCTCTCTCTCTATTACCTAAGGCAATTAAATCAGACTTGTGAACTACAAAAATACATTTATTTAAGAGCAAAGTGTTAACTAAATAATTCAGGTTCTTAACAAAATTATTAAATGTAAGGTTGAACTCAGATAGCCCACTCCATCCCTCTTCTACAATAACCAACATTAGTTTAGTCATAAAACTAAGAAAAGTCACAGCACAGTCTAGTAACACCACGGAACATCAGTTAAGTTCCCATTTCTAAATATCAGATCAGTTCCCCTTTGTTCCAGATCTGCCTATAAGAAGACAGGAGAACACATCGATAAGCAAAAGATTAAAAAGCAAAATCAAAAGGTCAAATGAAATAGAACATCTTTGAAGCAAATATTCAAAATACAGTCAAGCCACACTTTTGGCTAAAAAATAGTATGCTTACCCATTCAACACAAATTACACTCACTTAACTAAAAATACTATTGAAGGAGCTATCTTGGCCCTTTGCCGACTCTGTAGTGTTCTCCCATTTTGGCTAACTTACTTTCATTATGTAGGGAAATAGCTCGCACGAACACAAGCACGAACTAACACAAACACAAAAGACACTCCCATATAAGTGTCGTCACTAATTTCATCACAAGTTCATGACGTCATTATACAGATCATTGTTCATGCCCAAGAAACAGCCTCAAACCAGATTCATAAAGCATATCTGCATCCACCCACATGGAGACACAGGATGTGGTCTGTTCTGCTTAGGCAGTGATTTTTGGCATCGCGCCACCCAAGGAAGTTATGCCAGCATTTCCGAAGCTGACCTGTCTTGTCACTTCAGGACCACTGTTTCCACGGAGAGTTAAATTGATGATCTCTACATTCTAAGAACGTCACCGCTCATTCAGAAAGAAAAGATACAAATCACATTCACAACGGTGGCTTAATTATATTGTCAATTACTCCTTATTTCATATGTACTAATAAAAATTATTTTCTGAAAAAATTTTCCACTGAATACGTTTTTTCCATCTCATTATGGTTCGTTTCCAAAACTCAGATGTTTTAATTACTTTGGTGGGATTAATCAGCAGTCGGTTAAAGTTTTAAATTTTTATTGATATAATATGAAATACAAAACAGGAGGTATTATGAACAATGGTTCATGATTCTTTCAAGATTTTTATCATAGTAGCATTTGACTTATCATGTAAATACATTAACAAACAAACCTATACAAGCAATGATCCAGAGATGAAGTGGATCTACAAGCGGAAAAAGTCAGAGGCCATTCTCTACATATATTACATTTGATCCGGTCCTAACACTTGGAAAAAGGAAATGAAAAGTTATCTCCCTTCCCCAGCACATCTTTCCATTTACTCTCTCTCTCTCTCTCTCTCTCTCTCTCTCTCTCTCTCTCTCTCTCTCTCTCTCTCTCTCTCTTACGCAAGAAAATAATACTCTTCATAAGAACTGATAAGGTCAGCATAAAACTAAATATTTCAAAGAATGATAAATTCTTTTCCTGAGTTTTGTATACAAATATTTCAAAACAAGAAAGTAGGAACGTGGAAGTAAACATGAAACGTAGTAAACAATATGATGAGAACAGGTAAAACAATGGGAGTAAAAAAAAAAAACGTAAAATTAGATAAAATCAATCAGAGTAAAATAAGTAAAGCAAGAGTGAAACAAGTGAAATGAAAATGGGAAATCGAACTGCCAAAGACAGGCGAATATGGATTTACTAATGGAGTAAATAAAGCCAAAAGGGAAAACGGCAAAATTTCAGTCATGATAAGAAGACTAAGATTCACGATCTTAGTCTTCATATAACTATTTTTGCGATGGCGTTTTTTATATAAATTTTCCTTTTATTGCATGTTGCCGTATACTACGTTAAAGTACAAAGAAGGCTCTTTCAAATGATATATAGCACATTACAACTACGATTACTTTCAAACCCACAAGCGCGCACAGAAAAAATTATCTACGCACACAAAAATGTGCAATTACTTCATCCGTCAGCCTACGTACATTCACGTTTCGTAGCGTATCTGACTAAGGGATGATGATAGAAAGAAACTAAAAAATGGATTAGAAAGCTGATAAAATTTACTATATAATGCATAAAGAGAATTGATAGGTGTTCTCAGAAATTTTCGAGGAATTATAGGTCAAAGACGGACAAAAAATTTTAAACTTTATGTAAATATTTACCACATTTTTCTTACATAATATTTCATCTTATTACGTTTTGCCATACACCATGTAAAAGTATAAAGAATGCCCTTTCAATTGGTATATAACACATTACAATTACAATTATTTTCAAACCCATAATCGCGCACAGAAAATATTATCTACGCACGCAAAAATTATAAAAATTAAGCGTTCGTGGTAGATCTGAAATCTAGCCCCGCCCCTTGTGAAACGTCATCAGATACATCCAGCCAGACTGACGAATAACTTTTTGTACGTTTTCCGAAAATATTATAATCGTTTGAGGCGTGCATAATTAATGCATTTATGTATACAGTTTGTGTTATATGTAAACTTATGTATTCGGAAGTATATTTATGTGATATGAAGTGCTAATGAGAAATTTGCTGGAAATGTGTTCCCCTGTATCATTTTCTTCATCATTTATTCCTTTGATACCTTATATCGTATATGATGTAATTCTTATACTTTCGATATTGTTTTCTTTTTTGTGGCCAAGTCATGCAAATGCAACTGCCATTTTTTACACTGCCTGTATCCACATTTTCTTTGTATTTATTGCATAATAATAAGTATTCACAATAAGATTTGGAAAATATAATTAATCTGTCATTCTAACCTTTATCATAAAAAAGTTGCTTTTCAAAGTGAGGTATGAACACAGTGACAGAACTAAATACATTTCTTAAGAATTATTTAAAATCTCTTGAATATACTACCTGAAAGAGAGAGAGAGAGAGAGAGAGAGAGAGTTGTCATGTTAAAAGAAATGGACTTGAAGAGAATACAGCAAACCAGTATATAGGTAAGTAAATAAATAAGTAAAGAATAAACATATGAAGAAAGCTGGAGTAGCTATGTGTGTTCAAACTGGTATATTTTGTGCAATAAAACAAGGATTGGTGACTAAATGAGAGAATGGGTATTTAAAAAATCAAACATGTGACCTCTACAGATTTTATCATCAAGATTTTATGAAAAACACCACGCGATATGGATTAAATGTATAAAAACTAAAGGTTCTTTAAGTAATTCAGTGGAGAAACACGGGAGTGTTACTCTTGTGACGTCACAGTATTAGCTCCGGCCCCACTGCCGAGTTGAGCAGACCCTATTACTTTGACTCCGTTCCAGACATCCCTCATTTCAGTCACAGTGCGAGTTCAATATTCAACCTCTCCTCTCACGTATTGTCAAAATGAGAAGAGTAATTCTTTTAATGTCCTTGAGGCGATTGGACTTCAGCATGTCTTGTTACAAACCAAACTACAACAGGTTTTTTCGGCCTCTAGAGTCGTTATTTCATGGGATACAAAATCTGCCTTTTGATATTGATGTCAGTGAATGACAGTCACAACTATCAGAAGTTTGGCAACAGGCATTTAGGAAACTGATGACTCATTGGACAACTTCCTTTAATAGAACTTACTTAGATATATTGAAAAATCTGGCTAAACATGAAAACTTGATCATTACTCAACCTGATAAGGGTAAAGGTGCTGCTGTTATTCTGAATAACGAAGATTACTATATAAACAAAATGGAGATGATTCTCAATGACGAAAGAAAGTTTTAAAAAATTGACAGACCAGAATTTAAACATATCTTTCAAGTACAAGATAAAATTAATCAATAGGTTTTAAAGGAATTAAATACCAAGAACAGTATTAATAAAGAAACTTACTAAGATTTATTCTACTCAGGTACGTCTTTTGGAATTTTATGTGGTTTGCTAAAGATACAAAAAAAGGGAATATCAGTGAGGCCAATATTGCCGTCAATTCACGCTCTCTAAACTAGATAATTAGCAAATTTCCTAGTATCTATGTTAGAGCAGTTTACTTCCGATAGATATAGTACTCTAAGAAATTCCTAAGAATTTAAATCATATATTCTATACCAAGATTCAGATTTATAAATGACATAGAACCTGATCGACTAAACGATTGCTGATGGCCAGAACTGATTCTCATAAAGGTGTCAGTCATCGAACGGTGTGCAGCTGTCCAATCCCGAATTTTCTAATACCAGAAACCATTCTCTTATTTGCAACACCAATATTGAATACTTTGACTTTTCTGTCCTGGGCCACACTAGCCATTCTTACGAACTGAATATTCTTGAATCTCTCACTATTAAGCAGTTAGCCCCCAAACTGAACTCGCACACTTCCTCTGTTCAACAGTAGGCTACATGGCCTAAATGATTGTTGTATATACATACATACCATACATACATATATATATATATATATATATATCTTGATATATATATTATATATATATATATATATATATATGTATGTATGTATGTATGTATGTATATACAACAATCATTTAGGCCATGTAGCCTACTGTTGAACAGAGGAAGTGTGCGAGTTCAGTTTGGGGGCTAACTGCTTAATAGTGAGAGATTCAAGAATATTCAGTTCGTAAGAATGGCTAGTGTGGCCCAGGACAGAAAAGTCAAAGTATTCAATATTGGTGTTGCAAATAAGAGAATGGTTTCTGGTATTAGAAAATTCGGGATTGGACAGCTGCACACCGTTCGATGACTGATACCTTTATGAGAATCGGTTCTGACCATCAGCAATCGTTTGTATATATATATATTATATATATATATATATATATATATATATATATATTAATATATATATATATATACAAACGAATGTACATACCCACCACACCTCAAAACTGTCCCTGGCAACAGTACGGACAGCCACAGCTTAAAAGCGCATTCGCATCAGATTCCTTCATTCAAGGAGACTACCTCTACAGCTCACTCTGTCTCCAAGGAATCTGATGCGAATGCGTTTTTAAGCTGGTGGCTGTCCGTACTGTTGCCAGGGACAGTTTTGAGGAGTGGTGGGTATGTACATTCCTTTGTACAGATGTCACAGGTCTGACCGATCGAGGCACTTGAGGGAAAGACACATTCCTTTGTGATAGGAAGAAAGAAGGTTGAGCGAACTCCAAGTGTCAGGAGAAAACCCCCATCTCAAGATGGGCTCTATTCCACGATATTAGAGACGGGATTCTCTAACTTGACTAATACAGTGTAACAATTGACATTTTGAGTCTGGGAGTGAATACTTAGCCAGGAGAGTGGAATGATAACTTAATCGTTTTCTTTGTGGGGCAGACTTGGGTTTTATCACTATGACTTATTAATCATTCTGTTCCATTTTATGTTCATCTGCTTTGGGTAATATAATATATTTTTGTATTTATGTGAGCTTAATAACCTAGTGAAATGACATGCTTGCAGATAGAGGGCGCCTGCTGCCACAGGTAAGAATTGTTAATTTGTGTAGTTTTGTCAAAAGGCGGGGTAAGAGTGGTGGCATCTGTTTAACAAGCTTTTTATATATTTTATAGGCTGTAGGTATGCTAACGAAGAGACTGGTGACTAGTTAGACATATATTTGTTGGTAAGAAAAGGGGTTATAATCATGTCACAGGCAACTCGGGGTTCTTTTTGCTGATTCAATGGTTTAGTGTGGTGTTGAAAGCGTCGGGTTACTCGGATATCTCTCTGCATCTCAGTGTTAGCCGGTTAATGGTTCATGAAACCAGTGTTTTAAAACGTGAGGGGAAAAAGTTTAATTTTTGACATATTAAAGTGTTTCGCGCGTGTGGTGAACAGGCTACGCATATTTGCGATGCGTATACGAATTTGGTTTCCAGTCATATGAACATGTGAGTGTATTTTCAAGTTTTCTTTATTCTTTTCTCCTTTTTTATATTATTTTTTCTTTTATTCTTTTTCGTTTGTGGTGAATTTACTCGAAGGGTGTTTTTGTTTTGATGTCTCTCGAAATTCGACGGACATTGTAATGATGTGAGCGAGGGTTTTTGGTTGTTGTGAGTCACGCCCTGAGAGAGAGAGAGAGAGAGAGAGGGAGGCGAGAGTTTGTGCGTGTGAGTCGGGGTGACGGGGGATCTTGTCGCTGAGTTGGATCGCTTAGTAAGCGTTTTGCACTTTTTTTTCCTTTTTCTATCCCCTCCCTATTTTTTTTTTCGTGGGATAATGTACTGGGTGCAGGGCACGTTTGTTTTTTGTTATCCATTATTTGGGGAAATTTTTCTGGATTGGGTTCTGTGTGTATATAAATACATTGATGTTATTGAGATGGGGGAATCTTATAGAATATAAGAGCTTCCGTAAAGAGAGAAAAATGGCGGATGCTAAGGCTACCACAACGCTGCTACATCACGTAACGAACGTGAGTGCGGGCGTGAGCCCATTCAGGGGAATTGTAGACGGTGTGTTATCTCAGCCAGTGCAAATATTGATTGAAGGTGTGAATAATTATTTAAGCGCAAAGAATATAACGGATGATATAGAGGCGTTTAGAGAGGCAAAAGCTTTGCTAGATTTCAATAAAGGCGATCTCTCCTATCGTTGCAGAAGTTTCCAATTTGCAAAATGTTGTACCTGGACTGATTTGCAAGCATTTTTGAAAACAGCTTATGGCTCAAAGGAACACGGAGATATAGTGAGGGACCTTAGGGGTCTTTATAAAATACGGAGGGGCACTAATAGCCTCGTAGAACATAGTTCAAAACTTTTTGACTCAGTGGCAGATTGGGTAGGAAAATTGAAAACATCTAAATGGGTTACAGGAAGTAGTGTCTCACTTGATAACTTACATAAACTGATCCATTTTTTTATGCTCTTGCACGATGTACCGGATGCAATAGTGAATAGCTTTGATGAAAAAATTGAACCTACTTCAGACGAAGAATTACTTTATGCCCAAATTGAGAAACATATGTCTAAATGTCCCACTGTAGATAGTACAATTTTTAATGGGACAGGCCCGGGAGATAGGGTGCAAAGAGACACAGAATTTTCTCCTCCCCATCTGTGTGCAAAAGTTGAATATAACAAAAGATCGATCAATCAAAGGCAACAGCAGTTGCGCTGTTTCAACTGCAATAAACCAGCGCATCCAAAGAAATTGTGTAGAGTTAAATATTGTGGAATTTGTAAGAGTACCGATCACTATTGGCAATCTTGTCCGTCTCAGATACGGAGAGATGCGAGGCCTACACCTCAAGGTTCTGATCATTTTAATGTGAGGACTTCCCAGGCGGGTCAAACCAGAGGGCAAAGGGATCAGCGAAATTTTTGGAAGGTCGATCAACAAAAAGGGTACAGGTGATTAGTACATGCCATTGTGGTCTCGTGGGGGACGCCTCAGAGCCCAGGCCTATAGTTTATGGAACAGTAGGGGATGTGGATATCCCGATATTTATAGACTCATGAGTGTCTATAAATTTAATGGACTATAATTTGTATCAATCCATGTTTTCCAATTACCCTTTGCAACCCTCAACGGAGACGGTGTGTGATGTGCAAGCCCATAGATTAAATACCCCGGGTTGTGTTCAAATACAGTTTACTCTCGGTGACAGAGTACTAACAAAACCATTTTTGGTAATGAAGGGAATTGCGTTGGGCAACAGACTTTTGCTGGGTCATCCTGCGTGTAGAAGACACAAGATTTCGATCCGTGCGGGTGTTAATGGGATAACAGTCGGAATACCTGGTGTTTTTCTTCCTTATGAGGACATGGAGATTATTGGAAAAGGAGATGTGCTTGGTGATATGGGAAATGATTGCGGGGATTCTATCGTAGTTCACGGCAATAACAATTGTGGTGATGATATTATGGATGGGGATGTAGATACTAATATTGATGTTATTTCTGATACTAACAATGCTGGGGATGATACTGAGGGTGGTAATGTGTATGGGGTGGTGGAAAGGGGAGATACTAACCACAAATATAGAGGTGTTTTATCCGAGGATATTGTGTTACTACCTGGTTCAAAGACTGGTAAAAGTCAAATTGAAGGAAGTGAGAAAACGGATGTGTGTGTCATTGAAAATAGCAAGAGGCTTAGAGGGGTTATTAGCACGGCATCGGTGAACAGGGTATCCATGGATAGGACCATGTGGTTGGAGTTACTAAACTGTAATGATACAGTTAGGAGATACCAGAGGAATACATATACATTGGATTTCCAAGATTGGAGTCGTGAGACTGGTTCAGTGGCTATCGTAGAGGGGAAACCTGAGTTTTCAGAGGCAGAAATGCAATCAAGGAAACGGATATTTAGAGAACATTTAGCTAATGTGGATTATAGTGAACATGTTGAAGCGGTAAGCGAGCTCTTGGCAGAATTTGGGGATACGGAAGCCTTACAAGGTGATAAATTGGGGTTGACTAATGTGTTAGAGCATAAGGTAAATTTGGAGAGTGGCACAAAACCTATTTATATTCCTGCATACTGTATACCTTTCAAAATCAGAGAACAGGTAGAGAAAGAGGTCAATAGATGGGAGGAAGAAGGAATCATTAGACCTAGCGTGTCTCCTTACAACTTTCCCTTGCTAGCGGTGCCTAAGAAGGACGGTTCTGTCCGCGTATGCGTCGATTTTAGATGTTTAAATGAAAAGACAATCCCTGACCACTATCCAGTCACGTGCATACCAGATCTTTTTGTTGAAATCGGCGGACATAATATTTATAGCTCAATTGATTTGGCGCAGGGTTTTTTGCAGGGTTTTTTTCAGTGCCCAAGGGACACTATGAATTTACGCAAATGCCTTTCGGTTTATCAGGCAGTCCGATGACCTTTACCAGGTTGGTGAACACAGTTTTGCACGGGTTATTGGGCAAAAAATGTTTTTGTGTATATGGATGACATGTTGGTCTCAACAGACACGTATCTAGCCATGTCATATCTAAGGAAGGGGTTAGAGTAAATGACGATAAAGTCAAAGCAATAGCGAATTTTCGCACCCCCAGATCAAAGAAAGAGATTAAGTCATTCCTGGGTATCGCCGGTTTCTTCAGGAGGTTTATGAAAGGGTTCTCTAATATAGCAGCTCCCCTAACAGATGTATTGCGGGAAGACGTTCAATTTCAATGGAAGGAACCCCAGGCGGAGAGTTTTCAAAAGCTCAAGGCCGCGCTAATGAATCCCCCTGTTTTGAAGTTTCCAGATTTTAGCAAACCTTTTACATTAGTGACCGATGCCAGCCAGGAAGGTATAGGTGCTTGCCTTATGCAAAAGTTTGATGGGAAATTTCATCCCATAGCCTTTTATAGCAGGAAGTTCAGGACAAAGGGCAGCCACGAGAGATCAATGGCTACCATAGATAAAGAAGCCTTTGCAATAGTGTCGAGCTTGGTTCATTTCAAAATGTTACTGATGGGGAACAAAGTAGAAGTTCTTACAGACCATAAGCCATTTTTAGATCTTTTTAATGAACCCAATTTGTCGCCTAAAAGAGCTCGATGGTTTTTGACTATCAGAGATTTTGATGCAAAGCTCAAATATATAGAGGGCAAATTAAACGTAGTTCCAGATGCACTTAGTAGAAGTTTTCACGACACGGGAGAGTTCCAAGTCGTGCAAGTCACTAGCGAGGCTATACAATGGCATATATCTCTCATAGAGCAAAGGCAAGATGAAGACGAGATTCTACCAGACACGAAAGCATTTCTTAGAAGGGAATTAGTCAGGAAAAGTTATAAGTTGCCTTTTTCGGGTTTTGAGTTAGAAGGTAATCTATTGGTTAGGAAAATTAAATATAAGTTGAGAACCAGTGAAAGTAAAGGGGATACGACACAGATCATAATTCCGAAAGTCCTAATTCCAGTGGTTTTGGATACTGTTCATTGCAGGTTCGGTAGTCCACACTTGGGAATAGAAAAAACGTATGATGAGGTTCGTGCTAGATACATTTGGAAAAACATGGGGAAAGATGTGGAAAATTTTGTGAGAAATTGTACAGTGTGCAACATATGTAAGCCTGCAAGAATAACTTCATGCAAATTAGGATCGTATCCTATACCGGGTAGACCTTTTCAGAGAATACATATGGATATCCTGGGGAATTTTTGTGAGTCTAGGTATGCAAACAAGTTCTTGTTAGTGATAATAGATGAACTTACAAGGATAGTAGAAATTTTCCCACTTAAGCATAAAACGGCTGAAGAAGTAGCCGTAGCATTTTTCAATGGTATCATTTGCAGATACGGCTCACCCGAAGTTCTATTGACCGACAATGGTAGAGAATTTGTGAACAAAACTTTGGAATGTTTAGCGGAAGTCATGGGGATACAAAAAGTAACAATTATTCCATACAGACCTGAAGCTAATGGGTTGTGTGAACGAGCAAACAGGAAAGTGCTCGAGGCTCTCAGGAAAAATGTAGGTGGTAATGATAAGAATTGGGACAGATATGTTGATGTTGTTAGACATAGTATTAACACTATGGTTAGTGATTCCATTAAAATGTCTCCATTTGAAGCTTTGTTTGGTTGCCCAGCACGAGGCACATTTGATTTCCTAACTATACCTCATCATGGGGAGGATACGATCGAGGCACTGTTATCAACAGCGAGAGAGAGACATGCTTGTCTCAGCCGTAATCTCGAATCCACAACCAGAGAGATGGTACAGAAAAGTATTGGTAAAACATCTGATCCCAAGATCAATGGTGGAGACAAGGTATTTTTAAAACTTAACGTGAGAAATGAACTGAACTACAAATTAGGCCCGAAGCTTGAAGGTCCTTTTAAAGTCATTGAGGAGAAAATTGGAAACAGATTTGTAGTCTTAGAGAAAAAAGCATGTCGGTCAAGGTTAACACATATCTCGAAATTTAAAATAATTGGTTGTGGTGATTAATATATTGTCGCACAATTGCATTTTTTTTTCTTTTTTTTTCCGTCTGTTTTTTTTGCAATTTGGTGGCGAAATGCTTTAACGTTTTTTTTTTCTCTCTCTCATATCCTTCTACTGTTTTTTTCTTATTATGCTCAAATCTGCGGCTTTTGGCATAAGATTTTGGGGTTCATATTTTATGTGGGAAGTTGTTGGAAATACGGCAAATTTTTGTTTTAGCTGAGAAACGTGATTATAAATATGTGATAATTCCTGTGTGTAGGATATTTAGGGCATAATGGTTTCTGGCATTGCAAGTCTGCCTAGAAAAATCTATAGTGTTCACAGGTGGATTTTTGCTGATAATGCTGTGATGAATCCGGTTGCTGATTTTTCCCTTTGGAGTTAATTACTCTTGAGATTTGCACTATTCTCTGTAGACAATGGCATTCCACGGAGGTGTTCTTTGTATGGGGGTTCTTTTCCGGTCGTTTCTGGTCAATGGGATTGTTGCTGTAGCATATTCCATAACGGTACATATTGCATTTTGGGAAAGATATTGAATTATATATGTTTTTTCTTCTCTTATGTGCACTGTGTAATGGGGGAAAGTTCACTTATTATTGTTGTTATTATCTTTTTTTTCTTTTTTTCTTTTCCTACAAGAGATGTCGTAATTAGTGTTAAGCTCTAAATAGCATTTCTATTTTAGATAGGAGATATAATTTGTCGGGGTATGTGAGTTAGATAGAAGGGGTGTTCGGCATTATATTTCATGGAGGTTAGTTATATAAACAATAAAAGGGGTTTTTGCTGTTAGACATTATGGGTTCTCTTTTGATAGTGTGTTTGTCAGATATGGGATTACTTGTGAGGATTCAGTGGATAAGGATTATATTTTGTTTAGTGGGAAATTTTTAATATTTGACTAGGAGATTGAGTATATTAATTAATGACGGATTTGTGGGGTAAAGCAAGACTTTAGTTATTTTATGATCATGTAGACTTTTTAAATATGGACATACGATGACTTTAGAGAATTCCCAACTTCACGTGATGGTGACGATGGAAACGACCTTGCTCTACAGTACCAGAGGTCAAGCCGAGTCTACACACGAATGGCGATTCTATGGAGTGCCTTTGCAACGGATGTGATGTCGTCAGTATATCATCTTAGGATACGTTCTGGGATAAATCAGGAGTCTACTATCTTCTATGAGGTGGGTGCGAGTAGCACTTGCATGGAAGTCACGGGAAATTTCCTTGACAACGGGTTGGTGACCACGTTTCCTTCAGTAGAAAACGTCGAAGCTATAGTTTCGTGACAAGGTGTTGGATACACTCACGAGGATTGCAGACGCTGAATAATGGTGCGTGCTGAGTTGTTTCGAGGTGGTTTACGCACTCGACCTGCGTCTACAACTATTTGTCGAGTTCTGCTTATCTTAGTGACGTGGATGAGCTTTTTATCAATGAACGTTACACAATTCCAAAAATAGTGGTCATGCTAGGTGTTATACTGATCACAATTTGTGCGCTAGGAGTTCTTAAATTTCTGTGCATCTGGTGAGGCACAAGGGCTCCAGCAACAGAGGTAGCCCTAAATCATGTGGCAAATTGATACATTGTGCATTAGTTACTGATGTGGTGTGCGACAGGAGTGCACAAAGGACATAGGTGGCCGAGCCATCTTATAGGTATGAATTGACGTGTTAGTGAATTACATATCGTGTCAGCTGCTCTTGCTTGGAGACAGAGTGAGCTGTAGAGGTAGCCTCCTTGAATGAAGGAATCTGATGCGTATGCATTTTTAAGCTGGTGGCTGTCCATACTGTTGCCAGGGGCAGTTTTGAGGTATGGTGGTATGTACATTCGTTTGTACGGATGTCACAGGTCTGACTGATCAAGGCACTTGAGGGAAAGACACATTCCTTTGTGATAGGAAGAAAGACGGTTGAGCGAACGCCAAGTGTCAGGAGAAAACCCCCATCTCAAGATGGGCTCTATTCCACGATATTAGAGATGGGATTCTCTAACTTGACTAATGCAATGTAACAATTGACATTTTGAGTCTGGGAGTGAATACTTAGCCAGGAGAGTGGAATGATAACTTAATCGTTTTCTTTGTGGGGCAAACTTGGGTTTTATCACTATGATTATTAATCATTCTGTTCCATTTTATGTTCATCTGCTTTGGGTAATAAATGGTATATTTTTGTATTTATGTGAGCTTAATAACCTAGTGAAATGACATGCTTGCAGATAGAGGACGCCTGCTGCCACAGGTAAGAATTGTTAATTTGTGTAGTTTTGTCAAAAGGGGGAGGAGTAAGATATATATATATATATATATATATATATATATATATATATATATATATATATATATATATTGCTGGTTCGAATCCACGAGAGGACGAAATTATCATCAACTAGAAATTTCCCCTTCGGTTAACATATATGAAAATATATGAACGCCGAGGTACAGCGAATTGAATATTAAAGGACATTTGTAGCTCGATGTATGTATATATGAATCACAGTGATGTGATAAAAATTCATATATATATATATATATATATATATATATATATATATGAATTTTTATCACATCACTGTGATTCTATATATGAATCACAGTGATGTGATAAAAATTCATATATATATATAATATATATATATATATATATATATATATATATATATATATATGAATTTTTATCCACATCACTGTGATTCATCTATACATACATCGAGCTACAAATGTCCTTTAATATTCAATTCGCTGTACCTCGGCGTTCATATATTTTCATATATGTTAACCGAAGGGGAAATTTCTAGTTGATGATAATTTCGTCCTCTCGTGGATTCGAACCAGCGATAATGTCACTGGAGTCCTGGTTTCTCCTCAGTCCGCTGGGCGCTGGCTCGAACCCACGAGAGGACGAAATTATCAACGAAAAATTCCCCTTTGGTTAACATGTATGAAAATATATTAATTCCGAAGTGCAGCGAATCGAATATTAAAGGACATCTGTAGCTCAATATATATATTAGGGCTGTTGCCTTGGTATAATAAGGCGCCCTGTGAGGTTATGTTAGACCTGCGATAATTTTACGCTAAGTTGGTTGGTTATGACTTCCATACTCATCGGAGTGTCTTGGGTTTTGATGATAACTTACGAAGTTAATATCTTCTTTGGTTATGACGACGGAGATGTTTCAAACTCATGATGATAATTTCTAAGTTCATTCAATATCATCTTTCTGATGTGAGGTTTCTAGTAGAAAACACGAAGTATAAAAATATCTCTATTCTCTGAGATTACATGATGAAGATCAGAGGAAATTTGTACAGGTCTGCCAATGATGATGGCTAATTCAAGTCTGACTACAATCTCGCTTACAAATCATAAAGGAAGCATGACAGTAGCTCGAACATACGAACATACACACAGATGACATAGATTACAAGTCACGTAGGCCGTTTGAATTATAGGTCGCTGTGGTTGTCTTAAGCAGGAAGCTTGGATTACTGTTTTCAAAACAAATGAATGACCACAGGTGACGGCAACTAGACACTGACTGATTACAACACGCCATCTTAGCCTACTTTATCGTATCTGGTCTGATCACATTCCTGCAAGCAAACTGGTTGACCTCTTGGGTCACTGGCTTTAATTAATCATAGTTTTAGTTTTTTATATATAGAATAACATTCCATATATTCTGCTAATGTAGTACTTACATAAATGGTCGGTCGGCTACAAAACCAACCACTGAATATTACTCAAGCTTGACTTGCATTTGACTTATAGGAGTGTGATACAGACATTATGGTGAATATATAGATATATAGAAAATACTTATAAGTAAAAAAAATTCATGGTGTACACAATACAGATTCATGTAATAAGATATAAGACATAGGCATATGATGATATTCGTAAATAATAATGATCACGTGATATATAATGATACAGTTTTTCACTTCAACTCATTAAGATACATATGCTACAGAAAATACTAATGTACTCCTGATAATTGCATAACATAAAGATTAATATGGATAAAAAAACCAGATTTTTAACGGATAAAAAATCATATACGAAGAAGTGAAAGAAAATCATATATTAACTGATATATTAACTGATTTATTAATTGATATATTAACTGATATAGTAATTTGATTCATTAATCCATATACTAACTGATTCATTAATCCATATACTAACTGATATAGTAGTTGATATTTTAACTCATATACTAACTGATTCATTAACCATATACTAACTGCAGTTATTGGTAAGATAAAAGGTAACAGATTGATTATAGGCTACCTGATTTATTTATACATATATATATATATATATATATATATATATATATATATATATATTGATTCATATAATTATGATCAATATATGTGCACTTTAAATAGATTCCTATTGCGTACACGCACAGATATATGTATTATTTACTGATACTTTATATATGAGATACATGACCGAGGACACACCTACTGCACATTTAACTAGCATTCGAACAACTTTTTGTCCATTAATTCCAAATGGTTAAAACCAAGGGAAAATTCCCTGGGCAAGGTCCGACGTTCTATTTTGCGCCCATACTTGTCCTCTGCATCCTATGCCATACGAATACGTTCGCAATGAATAAAATCATCCCCAGCACGAGTCCTGCACCAGCAAACGTAGAGTTGAATATCCTCTTGGTCGTAATTGTTGGAAGTATGTCCCTTTTTGTAGTCAATTTCGACAGCCGCCGGAGCATTCCGCATTAAAAACGAGATTAACGACGGGATACGGGTGTTGGTCCAAGAAGTCCACGAAATAAGCTTGTTCACTTATGAAGGTGCTTATTCCCTTCACATTGTAGGCAGTTGTTACTTCACTGCAGTCATCCACAGCGACGAACGGGTTTTGAAGTTGTAGACGATCTGTCCGGCCATGCGATGTGAAACTCTCGTACTGCAGGGTACTGTAACCAGGTTCCGTTAATCAGCCTGTAAGTGAAATTAGACTTGTGACAAGGGCAAAGTAAATTCAGACAACATCCAAATACGGGAGGGAGAAAGCCGTTAAGGACTAGACTTAACCCACATGAATTCGCTGATTTTTATGGAATTCAAAAGAGTCAGCTGTACAAACTTTTTTACCCATGGCATTATAACAATGAATGAACCTATCCAGGTCTCTGACGACCATAAAAATATCCACATTAACAGATATCAATACGAATCCCAAAGAAAATTCGATATTACTGGTAGTAAGTTACTAGACAAAGAAGTGGGAAACGGAGTTATTTGTAAGATTGCCAGGCAACATAAGAGTCAAAGAGAATATTAATCATGATTCTCTATTTCTCTACACTTACTGAAATTAAGCTGTGATGAAATCTGATCCTATGTGCCCCTAACAAAAGGTTCATATTCAATTTTCTCGCACTCATCCTCTGAGGTTAATTTTTAAAACTTTAATAGGCAGGAGATGCAACGAAAGAACCCACTATGTAACTAATTTCTATATAAACTTTGGGTTTTTCAAGAAAATGTGACATTTTCCCATGAATGCGATCTACTTGAATTGTAATATGCTAGTGTTGCAAGTAAATTTTTCATACCCATGACCTGATACTTCTAAGTGTCCGTTTGCCAATATCATAAGCTGATTTATTGACTCTAATTGTCTATGAGGTTCAGAAAAAATTAATTCATTTTGATGTTATAGAAATTCTATTTGCTTATTTTGTTCATTAATTTTAAAACGATTGCAGTTCCTTAACTAAACTTGCATTGCACCGCTGATAGACACTTGTACCTAACGACCTGCCTTGCCCATGAGAAGTTCGTGCTAAGCACTCCTCTCCTGTTGGCTTGTTTTTGTAAGCACGAGACAACACACACTACAGATGAAGCCTGTGAAAGCTGATTATTGGGGTTAAAAGGAACAATGATGATTCTGCAAACGAGCCAGGCACCTTTAGGACTGATGACTTCATCACCTGGCAGGAGATTGCTCTCAGCCAGCTTAAGAGTTACGTTACTCGCTGTAATAAATACGACTTTAGTACTTTCAAATGTACTGATCGAACAATCGTCATTCACAACCAAAGACATGGGTAAGTAATTTAGCGGAGCCTCCAAAATCCTACAAACACACGTATATTTCTCTTTTCTTATGATTGTCCACTATGATGTCTCAATGAAATCTAGCTTATCATTAAGGCCGTTAAAATAAACAAAATTGCCTATCTTCCTTATAGGCATTGTGAGCCGCAATGCTGTCTGCCATTGCAGCTTGCAAAGCTTTTCTTCAAGCCTTGCCATCTTGCTTTCTGGCGATTCTCTAACATTTAAGGTAGAAGAAATGTAAGATGGACAATTCGGCATTAGAGATGGAACAGCATCATTACAGAGTCGGGGTTTTACAAGTCGTGCAGTGATCTTTTTTCCACTTTTTCGTCAAAGTGAGAAACTTCCCATACAGATCTTCGGGACGAAAATGCAACTCGCACACCTGCAATGAAATGAACTACATTTCAGCAGACATTCTGTATATTGCTAGTTTATAACTTGTTTGAAAACTGAAAGGTATTTTGTATTCATACAAATATAGATAAAATATATGAATATACAGCGAACGAGGCATATATCGCAGGATATTTTCTTTCAAACATACAGAGTTGAATTCCAGTGTCCCTTATATATATTATTTATTTCTTGCTGATATTTTTGTGTAACCTGAAATACGAAATATCAGCAAGAAATGAATAAATACAATGGTTATTGGCGTTCAAATCAGTACATTTGAAAATCAAGGAACAAAAATGAGCCACTCACTCTGCTGTTCTTTGTTGGTGTATATCCTCCTCTCTTAACCACGTGCAGCCACTTCCTTTTAAGTTTTTCATCCTTAGGGAAGAAAAATGCACAAACTTTTGTATTCTTATCATAATTCCCTCGACAACGAGGCACACAACACTTGTTTGGCATTATAAAACAGTGCAGAAAGGAAATATAACTGAGAAAAATTTACGTAGTGACCCAGTCCGAGGTTAGTGGAACACTGATTCATCTCAGGACTGATGAGGCCTGGACGATCGCCTCACCTTAATGACGTAGGTAATCTTTTTGGGTTCCGTGGCCACGCTTCCTCTATAGGCACGGATGTTTCTATATCTTTTAATCCAACTAATGGTTCTTTGCAGTATGGTGCGAAATTGCGGGATAATGCGTCAACTATGATATTTGCTTTCCCAGGTAGATATCGTATCTTGGCTCCAAAGACCTGAGTGATCATATGCCACCGAGTTCCTTTGGGACTGTGATTAAAGCCATTGAAAAACTCGGTAAGGGACTTATGGTCAGTAAGGACTTCAACAGGATAGCCGTAGATTATGAACTTAAAATGTACTAGTGAGTTAACGATTCCATAGCCCTTCCTCGTCTATTACTGCATATTTACTTTCAGAGGGCTTTAGTTTACGTGAATAAAAAGCTATAGGAAAGAACTGTTTATCATATTGCTGAAGCAGTACCCCTCTTACCACTTGGTCTGAGGCGTCTGTTGTAAATAAAAAAAAATTTCCTTATTTAAATCAGGGATTTTTAAGATATGTGAGCTGCATAATTCCAATTTTAAGATATCGAACGCCTGTTGATGCTTTTCAGACCATAATAAATCTACGCCCTTCTTCGTGGGGATGATATGAACAACATCTTTAAATGATGACTTAATGCTATTCAACATGAAAACGAATGCACTGGTGACTGCAACAAACTATCAAATGCTGAACCTACAATATTACCACCTTTATGAAAAAACTGTGAATTCTGAAGATATTCTAGTTTTTATGGGAGTCATCAGACGTACCTGCTCACATACAGACTTAATTGCTGAAAAATATTTAAAATCTTCGTCAAGTATGGATGTCAATAAAGAAATGACTAGCTGCAAAATAAGAATTCTACTATTACATTTTTTCGAAACTTGCTCTACATCTGTATTCTTAAGGTTATTCAATATCATTTCCAGTTCATTTATATCACATTTTAGCAGCAACTTACTTCAGTTGCCCTCTGGCTCAGTGACCACTGCCATGTGGCTTAGCATTTGCAACATTGCACTGTACATTCCGAGCAAGATTACGGGGACGCTTTGGGTTGGATGACAGAACTGATGCTGGTCGACGTCCTTTACCGATGGGGGCTGCTCCTCTAGGCATTCCAGGGGATCGTCTTACTATTGTAGCTGTTTGGCAAGGAATCTTGCCACGACCAGCTCCACTATAAGTCATCGATGGGCCTGCACAATTCAGCAAGTTGTTCAGCTGATTTGTAGTTTTAACTGAAAGTATTCGCCGAAAGAATTTTTGCAGGGCCACTTCAGTTTCTGAATTACCATACTGCGCAGTTGTTTCAACTAATGCCTCGGCTACTACTTTTGATTTAGCTGTAGGTCACTAGTGTCGTCAGTAATATTTACATTGGTATTTTCTAACTCTCTTGTATTGGTTTCCATCCTTTTATTTGTTCTATTTCCTCCATTGCTTTCCTCTTCATTGTCTTCTACCTCATTCAAACCTTTAAGAAAACTTTCTTTCAGAGTTTTTTCTGCACCAACAACTAGGGCTGGGGCTGCCAATGTTCTATTTCCTCCATTGCTTTCATTTTCATTGTCTTCTACCTCAGTTAAACCTTTAAAAAAACTTTCCTTCGTGGCTTTTTCTGGACCAACAGCTAGGGCTGCCAATGACTGCCGACTGCTTCTGGTCATCACAAACATTTGGGGCACTGCAGTCATACTGTAGTCTGCACATGCAATCTGATGCTTGCAGATGGCCCCATCTTGCCCTTTCACGCATGTGCACATGCCGATGGTGAGGTCTACTTCATATACCTGTGTTTGATCAGACTGGCTTTGCACAGAGTATAGCCCACCACCTTAACTGCAGCAATTGCTATCATGTTAACAGTGATGGATTTCACCCGCTGTCGGCCCAATGCTACATCCACCAACCTGTGCCTCGTGTAGCAATCAAAAATCTCCACCATGAAGACCATCAGCTGTGCAGTGTTGTAGGCCTTGCATCTGAAATGATGGTAAAAATATTACAATACATAATGGGTCTGAAGACATTACAAAAATGTAGCAAAACATGTTTTATGATGCCTCTATTGTTTCCTTGAAGTTACAGCTCCAACTTTTCTGCACCATGAATTGAATCAAATTTTTAGGCACCTTTAAGTGAAGTTTTGGCTGTTGATGGATGTTTTTTGTCTTATGGGGGAAATTATGAATTTTATAAAAAATTTTCTTACGTGTACCATATATTTTTTGGTAATTAATTCACCCTTACCTATTGAGCACTATATCCTTAATTATGGACATTGTTGACTCTGCATAATTATTAGTGTGGTGCCCACGCAAAATCACTCCAGCTCGGAAAGCGATTGCCCATTCTTCTCTCCTTTGTACCAAGGTAGTTAGATAACTGAAAAAAAAAAACAGTATATTCAGACTGAAGAAAAAAGGAAACTAAGAAAAGGAAAAAATAAGTTCAACTATACTTATAATTGGTGACCTCTCTTTATATTGTAGGAAAATTAATTAAACATGAAAATAAATAAAGTACTTCAAGTGTGTACCTTCTAAATTTAGGGTATTTCTCTAGAAGAGAATTGGCTTCAGCTTTCTTCCACAATTCGCCAAATTCATCCCTTGACTTTGCATATACAAGAGACTTCATCATACCCATAAGCTCTTGCCGATGTAGTTTATGGATGCCATGCCTGGAATCAAGGAGCCAGAGGAAGAGCTTTGATTTAGGCCATTTGGTTGCCAAAGCCTTTCTTTCTGTTCCACAGTTGTCGGTCATAAAACACTGCGGCTCCCCTCTGCCATAGAGGGCGCTCCCACCCAGTGCCTCTTTCACCAAGCCAAAAACTGTCAAGCACAAAATAAGAAAAATTTATAATAGCAATTCATAACCAATTGTTTCATCCGTAAATATGCATGTATAATACATACCCAAGAATTACAAACAAAAGCAGCCCACTATACAGTATAATAACCTTTAGTCAGAGTTACTCCATCTTGAGAAGATGTGAAAACTAAAGCGAATGGCACTGCACCAGCTGGTCCTGCACACATGAATGGGATTATGACTGTGTTAAGTTGATCAACACAGCTTGTGGCATCAACAAATACCACCTCCCCAGCTTCTTTAAGTTGCCTGTGGGCCCTCATCATAAACGGTGTTATCAAAATCATGCAGAAGCTGCCTTGAGAATGCTCAATTCTCAGAATGATTTCTGGGTTGTTCTCTGCGTACTTCTGTATGGCATCAAACATGGTTGGCGTATTTAGGCCACCATGTTTCCTCTTCCACCACACATCAAACATATACTGAATTGCTCTCTTTGATGGATTTATAGCCTGATGAGCTTGGCCATATATATCATCACACAGGTCCATCTTCAGGACATGATGCCGATGTGCCTGAGCTGGTGCCAGACCTGTAATACAATTATATAATTATTGGCTGTATAGCATTAAATACAGTCTATTAGCATATGATTCCCATGCCTCATGCACCATATTGCTTGTGCTAGACAAGCTAGTTGATTAATTAGATACTGTCTATCTTTGACAGAAACTAGTTTTTTCATCCAGTTCTTGATAAAAAAAAAAAGTTGGATACATAGTAGTATGCATGCATGCAAGGACCAATTAGAATATGCTCTTTACTTCTTCTGCTGACATGCTTATAAATAGTATCGTACGGTATCATACCCAGCTTTTATCCAGTATTAAACTGTATATATTGTAATTTAATATGTAGTAATTCATGTATAGGTTCATCCTTAAAATGTTGTAACTTACTATGTAGTAATTCATGTATAGGTTCATCCTTAAAATATTGTAACTCTAATATGTAGCAATTCATGTATAGGTTCATCCTTAATATTATTCCTTAATATTGTAACTTTATATGTAGTAATTCATATATAGGTTCATCCTTAATAATATTATTCCTTAATATTGTAACTATATGTAGTAATTCATGTATAGGTTCATCCTTAATATTATTCCTTAATATTGTAACTTTATATGTAGTAATTCATGATTAGGTTCATCCTTAATAATATTATTCCTTAATATTGTAACTATATGTAGTAATTCATGTATAGGTTCATCCTTAATATTGTAACTTAATATGTAATAACTCGTGTATAGGTTCATCCTTAATATTATGTATTTCTTATTTATAGTATGCTCAGTTTGCATATCTATGTCATCATCAGACAGGCCATCTTGGAGTACCTTACATATGATGCCGATAATGCATGCACATAATTATTATATGTACATTTTTATGTGCAGTAAAAACAAAGTATGATTTTTATTTACTTTTAAAGTAATCAATATATAATCCCGGTAAAACCAAAAATTATCCAACTTGAATAACTAGATAATGTCTTTCAGTGTTCATCTGTGCTTTATTAAACATTATATCAATATTTTCAGTTTGGTCTTTCAAGAATTTAAATAATAATGTTTTACAATACCTTGCTCGAAGTACTGTTCAAACACCACCTTCGTACTTTCTGATCCTCTCAGCTGGTTAAGACCTTCCGCTACTTCAGTCGAGTGGTTGTGTTGCCCACGGATCTCCACAGAACATGGAAAATTTTTTATGTATTTAGGAGACTTCTTGTGAATAATGCTGATGGAGACATCCATTTTGACCTCCCATCTATAAACAGAGGTATAAATGAAATTGTAAATTACTAGTAGGTTCGTTCAGTTACTGCACATATACCTGTTATGTAATGTAACTAATTTCATAATTAATAGTGGAAAAACAAATTTTAATTCCTAATGCTTCAGTGAGTGTTAAGGGGGGTCATCCATATTTTTGAGCAGTTTTCTCAAATGGAAGTTATTGGAAATAGACTTCCTAATTGTTCAGTAATTAATATACATATTTTCATCATTCTTATTGCATAACAATTTTCAGTTCTTTTTAATAACTTGTCTTTTTTTATAACATCATTAAAAATATATTTTAAATAATTCACTAATATACCCTTTTTGTCAGCATTGGCAGCATATCTGAAAATTCCAATTGTTTTCCCTGCAAAGAATTGCTTTACTTAAACAAATGAAAACATTTCATTTATTAAACGACTGTCATTTTTAGTTTTTATATTTCCATAAGTCGTACTCTTTATGGGCATAACCTGCCAAGAATTATTTTTCTGTAGATTACATACCCGCGGACGGTGCCTACAGCTCCTTAAACTATGACCTGAAACTGAAAGGAACCATTAATTGGTGATTACTTCACAATCGTCATTACCTGCCTCTTTAGGCCTACTACACCTACAGGGCCCTAGGTTAGGTTAGGTGGTTGTGTTCGGTTTGGTAGTGTCCCGAAAAACACTGTGGCCTTAAGGGAGGGGTCGCCGGCGCCTCCGCTAGGCCTAGGTAGGGGTACAGGGCCCTAGGTTAGGTTAGGTGGTTGTGTTAGCTTTGGTAGTGCCCTGAAAATCACTGTGGCCTTAAGGGGGGGTTCTAAGTTTTACACGGTCTTGTTCGTATTTAATGGCGACATTTTTAAAGCCGTCACTTTCAAAATCCAAAATTTAATTCGTCTTGATAGCAGTTTGAACAGTGGGGCGAAGTTTTTGGCCTCCTGTTTATGGTCTGTAATGCTAATTACAGGTTATATATCATCATTTTTACCATACCATCATTTTTACTATATTGTATATTGTTTGTTTCATCTCATGAGTTATGACAACTTCGTATAAATAGCTTTAAACATGCATTTTCAAGTACATAATTTGGAAAATCGCTATGAAAATATTATTTATGCAGGAAATCTCGAGTTTGCGAGCAGGAATTTACAGGCTTTGACCACTATTACCAAGTTACAATAACGCATTATATATTTCACGGTGTATCTCATTTAAAGAATATATTGTTGTTAAATTAGTGTTGCATTATATTTAGATATATCTGACTAAAATGCATATGTCATACAACCCGTAAACTGTGAAATTAGGAAGTTTTTCTTCGTCATCTTGACTGGCAGTAATGGATACGCGACGTAGGAGCTAAAAGGCGTGGCTTTTGACGTCATGGATCAGCTCCACGTGCTTTGATTGATCCTAATTTTCCCCATCTCTATTCTCTTCCAGACTTGGGAAATATGCGCCACGGCCGCTGACGCTGACTGAGTATGGCTGCCAGGCTTCTTCAATGATCTGCGCCCAAGTACTTTTATTTTTACTCCCAGATTAAATTATTTTACGCCCATGTCTTTTATTTATATTGCTTTTCTTTTCTTCCCATAAAAATTGTGGATATTTTTAGCTCTTATACTACCGATTTCAATAAGCAAATACTAAAGGCACGAATGACGATGATAATGACCAATGAAGTTGCCAGATAGTAAAAAATGTAAGTGTTAAACAAGTTAAAGTCAAGCGACCATGGAATGGCGAGAAGCAAAATTTGTCTAGATCTAAGGAAAGAAAAAGAAAACTAATTCTAAGAAAGAGAATAAGCACTCCTGTAATGAGAGAAAAATCGGACGAGTTTAGTTTAGCAATACATGATGAGATGGAAGCAAGTAAAGAAGAAATAGTAACTTAACAAAATTTGTATTGGAATCAGCGCAAGGGATAGGTGGTAAAGTTCCTAAACAATATCAGAAAACACCAAAAACTTAATAAAGAAACAAATGGAAATTAGGGTAAAATCCAAGAGAGATGAAACAGAACTAGTAGAACTGTCCATAATAATAAACAAACTAAAAACCCAAGACATTCGTAAACACAATTAGACCAAAATTGAGGAAACACTAAAGAAGAGGAGAAACATCAAGGTGATGAAAAGAAGACTTGGAACAGGGCACCAACAGATATTTGCCTTAAAGGATGAAAATGGAAATATCAACAAAAGAGATGGAGTGATAAAAATTGCTATATAATAGTGATATAGCAAACAACTTTGTCAATAGCAAAAATGAATTACCTGAGCCAGTACCAAAAGTAATAGTAGGAGAAGCAAAAAAAGCTTTAAAAGGCTTAAAAGAAACAAAACAGCAGGAGAAGATGGTCTAACAACTGATTTAGTAATAGAAGGAGATTTCATGATAGTAAAACTCGCTGAACTTCACACATAATTCTTGCAAGAATGCCCTATACCTACAGCTTGGAAAAATTTTATCATTATATTAATTCACAAAAGTAGACACAAAAGACCTGAAAAATTGCCGCCCAATAAGTTTACTCTCAGTAATATATATAAAATATTTACAAAGATCATATTAGGCCCAATAGAAAGACAGCTAGACTTTAATCAACCAAGAGAGCAGGCAGGTTTTAGAAGCGGGTATTCAACAACTGACCATATCCATGTAATTAACCAGCTAAAGGAAAAGTCAACAGAGTATGACAAACCACTATGTGTGGCATTTGTAGACTATGAGAAAGCTTCAGCAGTAATGAAAGCCCTTCAAAAGCAAGGAATAGATGCATCTTATGTTAGAACACTTGAAGATATCTATACGAGTAGTAGAGCAATCCTAAAACTACATAAAGACACCGAGAAATTTCCAGTTGAGAAAGGAGTTAGACAGTGAGACACCATCTCTCCCAAATTATTCACAGCGTGCCTGGAAGTTCTTAAGAATATAGAATGGGAAAATATAGGAATTAATATTAATGGTGAATACCTCAATAACTTTAGATGTACAGGTGACATAGTTCTACTCAGGGAATCAGGGGAGGAATTACAAAAGTTGGTAGAAGATTTGAATAGCGAAAGCAGAAATGTAGGACTGAAAATGAATATGAGTAAAACTAAGATAATGAACATCTAGAGATTATAAATAACTATACGTACATATGTGTTTCTCCAGGATGTGAGACTAGACTGAAATTAAAAGCACGATAAGCATGGGATGGAGAGCTTTTGGAAAACAAAATGAGATTATGAAAAGTAAAATGCTGTGGCGGGATTACACAAGCTAAAAAAAAAAAAAAAAAAAAAGAGCTTATTAGTCCATCTGAAGAGACATCGTGTGCTCACTTATCTTTAGGAGCAAGTTTTATAATTCATTCACAGTGTTCTAATGATTTTGTCTAGCTCTCTTTTAGACTCTTCCACACTGTTGCTGTTGACAACTTCTGGTGGCAGTTTATTCCACTTGTCACATATCTTGTATGTAAAGAATCTCCCACAATGGGATGTGTTGTATCTCTTCAGTTCTAGTTTCCATCCATTATTTCTCGTCTGGTTTTCTTTTAATGTAAATAGGTTACCGTCTACTTTTGTTATGCTTTTCAGTATTTTAAATGTTTCTATTAATTGTCCTTGCAATCGTCTTTGGTAACCTATTTGACTGATGGATGAAATTAACTGTGGCTCTTGCTTGAACCCTTCTAGTCTATTCACGTCCATTCTTAGTATTAGTGACCAAAACTGTACTGCATATTACAAGATGTGGTCTAACTATTGATGTGTAGAGCTGCAGCGTTATTTCCTTATTTCTGTATCTGAACTGCCTCTTTATGTATCCCACTAGTTTCTGTGCCTTCTTTTCAGCCTTTATGCATTGTTTGTGGATTTTAAGTCCTCGGTATTAACTCCAAGGTCGTCTTCTTGTTCTACACTATTCATGTCATTCCCAAGCAGCATGTAGTTGGCATGAGGGTTGTTTGTTCCTATTTGTAAAACTACGTTTATCCAGGTTAACAGGCATTTGCCATATTTTCGACCCCTCTCCTATTTTCCTTGGATCATTTCTTAAACTTTCCACTGTATCTGGGTTTGCTGCATTTACACCTAGTTTGGTGTCATCTGCAGATTTTGCTATCCTACTAGTGAAGCCTACATCAATGTCATTATTATAAATAAAAACAAGAGCGGGCCAAGGACAGAAACCTGAGGAACTCCGCTTGTCACATCTGCCAATTCGGATTCTTCACCATTTATTACGACTCTGTTTTCTACTAGTTAGCCAGTCTTCGATCCAGTCTGCTGTTTCTCCTACAATTCCTAAAGCTCTAACTTTTGTCATCAGTTTTTTGTGTGGAACTTTGGCAAAGGCCTTCTGGAAATCTACGTAGAGTATATCTAATGCTCTACTACTGTCATAAATACCAAGCATGTTATGGAAAAACTCCAAGAGGTCTGATAGGCAGGATCTGTTTTGTCTGAAACCGAGTTGGCTATTTAGTTGTTTTTATCAATGTATGTGTGTGTGAGAGAGAGAGAGAGAGAGAGTGAGAGAGATTATAATCCTGAAGATTGTAATACTGTTTCCAACACCTGTAGCTCACAAAGAAATAGCAGGGGATGTTTCTTTGTTTCTATCAATATCTTATTTAAGTGCAGTGGGTACACATTATCAAAATTTAATTATAGCTTTGAGATTTACACATTAATCTATCGGAGGGGGGGGGGGGGGGGGGGGGGGGGGGGGGGGGGGGGGGGGGGGGGGGGGGGGGGCATTTGACTAGGTGCCCTCCCCTCTTAAATCCGCCACTGTTTGTGGATTGTGGTTTTCTGAGGTTATATCCTGCCGAGGTGGGTTTCTTTGGTGATATATATTAGGTGGTATCACGGGTGGTATCCTTTGGGGCTATATTTGGCAGTGTTAGAATGGATTAGTATTTATCTTGAGGGGGTGTATCTTATATTGGTGGTTATATAATTGAGGTGGATATTTTTTTATACCAGTGCTTATATGAGGATTAATGAGGATCTGTGGTATCATTGGGGATTTCTTTTTAAGGATTTAATTTGAGGTTAGTAATGACTTTTGATTTATGAGGTTAACTAGACAGGGGAATATCGCTGTTTGAGGAGGTTTGGAATAAACAGGTTGTCTGGTGCTGACAACGTTTTGGTGCCTCGGAAAAGACCATTGCTGATATTTTCTTTTAGAGTTGGATACTCAGAGGGTTTTCTTCCTTCCGAAATTTTAGATGATGACGTTTCATTATGAAAAATTTTAAAGTTTCTCGTGGAATGCTACTGATTGGTTATGGCGAAAATTTTTGTGTGTGATGCAAACTACGTTTGGTAATGTAGTAAATGAGTTGAATTATTAATTTTTATTAGGGGAAATCTGCAACTTGGATTAAGTGGTGTTGGAGGTTTAGTTTTAATATATATATATATATATATATATATATATATATATATATATATATAGATATATATATATATATGTGTGTGTGTGTGTGTGTGTGTGTGTGTGTGTGTGTGTGTGTGTGTGTGTGTGTGTGTGTTTTCTTGGATGACATGTCATTGTAGAGAGGGTGGTAGAATTTATCTTGGAGACATAACATAGAAATGAGATTCAAATATTATATTATGCTGGAGATTAACTGTATAAACATTACAGGGGCTTTGATGATGTACTTATCAGATAAGGGATTAATTGTGAGTGGAATTTCAGTTTTTCGTGATTGACTGTGAGGTTCGGCGTGTGTTAGTTCATGACAAATTCGTGTGTGAAAGTAGGAATTTCTTTCTAGTTATACATAAACTTGTCAGGGTGTCAGTTAGAACCTGTTCATGACGAAACACGGACACACAATGACTTTGGAGAAATCCCAGATTTATATCGAGTGGTGACAACGAAAAGAGCTACGAGGATCTACTGTGGCAGATGTATGGCCTTCACCATGGGCGAAGAGGTCACAGATGGCTACTACAGGGACTGAAAATCTTCGATGGCTCATGTTTCTTGGGCAAACCAGGTGTCTATGATACTTCAACGAGACGGGTGTAGGAAGTACTTGCATGGGAGATGCGGAATATTTCAAGTTCACGAACACAGAAGGCGGTTACAGTTCCTCCATTGGAAGACAACGATTCTACAGATCATCATCAGGGCTGTTTATGAAACACCTACAGGGACCACGAGGTAATAAAAGTTCTATCTACACTGGACACAATTACAGTGCCTTCACTAGAGGATAATGGAGAAGACAATTTTTTTTCTTTGCAGAACATTACACAATTCCAGTGATCGATGTTATGGTGGCGATAATGATGGTCACAATGACCGTTGCAGGGGGCCATCAAATTTGGATGTAGCCCATGTGGTAGGTTAAAAAAAACTTTATGAACCATATGCCAGAAGCGAATCTAGTATGCACCAGGGTTGCATAAGGGTGGTGGCCGAGCCGTGTAAAAGGCAGTAGTATGTTAATAGTTAAAATTAGGTCGGCAACAGGTGACGCAAACAGACTGGACTGTGTAGCCGTACAGCCTCTAGTATTTTGGAAAATTTGAAAACATTTGTTAATTCTCCAGGATGTCGGAACTAGACAAGTCATAACATTACCAAGACTCTTATGATTGTGACGTCGGAAAAATGCAGTTGCGTGTGAAACTTAGTTTGTGTGCCAAACAGGGTGTGTGCATGAGACGTCCAGATGACACGTACATCGGAATCGGGAGTAGACTATAGAGTGCGTACGTTTGTATGCCCATTAGGGTGCATGAATAGTAATTTAATCCCCTAGTGTGGTGACTGAGGGGGAAAGTAGACAACAAACTGGTCGCCAGAGACTTTGGGAAGCCGAGGAGGCGTTTAGTATATCCATCGAGAAGGTAACGAGAAAAGAAAGACTGAAAAAAACTTTTGAATATTGCGAAGGGATTTGAAGTACAGGAAAGCACTTAGTTGGTTCATGCGACATTTATCTATTCTTTTATTTCTCTGTTTGATAATTGTGATTTCGTTTACAGATGTATTCGGTTTGTCATTACCAAAAATTAGTTCTCTATTTGACATTTATTTGAAAAACTAAGGGAGTATTTTATAGTAGAATAGTGTGTATCCATTTTATTGAATGTGCTCATTCAGAGCAGTAATGATGTTTCTTGGTTTTGTGATTTTAAATTAATTTCCTTTAATTTTCCTGTTAGCTCTTTGGAGGAAATTAAGACTATATTTATATCTCAAGAGTTTGAAATAGCCTAGATTTAATGACTGGTTTTAGCTACGGATATATCATGTTGCTGGGAATGTTGAAGGTAGGTCACGATACCATGTTTTCTCTCCTGTAATTGAACAGGGTCCATTTTACCTTGTAACCCACACACACACACACACACACACACACACACACACACACACACATATATATATATATATATATATATATATATATTATGTGTGTGTGTGTATATATATACATATATATATATATGTGTGTGTGTGTGTGTGTGTGTGTGTGTGCGCCTAGCCTACTTATGAGAAATATTGTATTTAAGCAATGTATGTTACCTACAGCTTTTAAAAACTGGATAATCCTCAGTTTGCCCCAGCCCTCCAGAAGGAAATGTTTTACAATATATGTACATATATTCTCTCTCTCTCTCTCTCTCTCTCTCTCATATTTTAATAGGCTGTCGCAAGGTTAGGACTTGGATTAATACAGTGCACTGTTTTTTTTTTTTTTTTTATAGTTTTCATACGTTTAACACTTGGGGGCTTTTCTTCGATGTTTTCCTTTGACGATAATTCCTTAAGTGCTTTGAGAGACTCCAGGTAAACACTGCTTGCTTGCAAAGCTTCTTTGACTGCCATACTCCGTTAGCCTTGGTAAATTTGCTTAAACGTATGTATGAGTCTCTGGTCCTTTTGGAATAATTGTTATAGTGAAATTATTATTATCATTATTTTATTATTATTATTATTATTATTATTATTATTATTATTATTATTATTATTATTATTATTATTATTATTGTGAAAAGTATATCTTAAAAAAAATTCAAATATGCATAGGTAGCATTTATGACGTAACACATACATACATACATACAGAATAATGCATGCCCAATCGACAGACATGCATGGATACCAGGACATACATGGTAAAACCTCCAGTGCCCTCAGCCTAAACTATGTGCAAGTTCAGTGTCCCCTGGTTAAAATGATATAATAAAAACAATAAAATTATCAATAAATTTACAAAAACTTGCAACCAAACAAAACGCGTCCTCGTAAATAATAATAATAATAATAATAATAATAATAATAATAATAATAATAATAATAATAATAATAATAATAATACAAATACAAGAAGAGGGGACTAAACAACACAATAGAAGATGTAAAACAGAGGCTTAAGGCCAAAGCACACAAGATCCAACGGTACATGAATAGGAATAAGGGATACCAACAGAACAAACTATTCGGAACCAACCAGAAAAGACTATACAGCCAACTAAGAGGGGAAGACAACCACCCAGAAATTCCCGAAGCCGAACCAAGTAAGAGACTCTGGGAAAACATATGGAGCAATCCGGTATCACACAACAAACATGCAACATGGCTCCAGGAAGGTCCACGGAAGAAGAAACAGGGAGAATCAAAAACAAAGAATTCACAGACATCACGACTAGGACACTGTCAGACACCAACTAAAGAAATGCCAACTGGAAAGCCCCAGGTCCCGATGAAGTCCCATGGATACTGGCTCAAAAACTTCAAGGCCTACACCCACGAATAGCAGAACAACTCCAGCATTGTATCTCAAATCACCAAGCACCCAAATGGATGACCACAGGAAGAACATCCTTAGTACAAAAAGACAAGAGTAAGGGAAATATAGCCAGTAACTACAGGCCTATCACCTGCCTACCAATAATGTGGAAGGGTTACTAACAGGTATCATCAGTGCAAAGGCTATACAACTACCTAGAGGAGACAAACACCATCCCCCACCAACAGAAAGGCTGCAGAAGGAAGTGTAGGGGCACAAAAGAATGCCTGAAAATATATGGGGCAGAGGAAAATACCATCAGCTTCCTCAAAAATACAATGCGCAACTGGAATACAATGCTTACAAGCTCTGGAATAAGACTAGCAGAGGTTAATATCAGGAGAGGGATCTTCCAGGGCGACTCACTGTCCCCATTACTCTTCGTAGTAGCCATGATTCCCATGACCAAAACGTACTACAGAAGATGGATGCCGGGTACCAACTCAAAAGAGGCAACAAAATCAACCATCTGATGTTCATGGACGACATCAAGCTGTATGGTAAGAGCATCAAGGAAATAGATACCCTAATCCAGACTGTAAGGATTGTATCTGGGGACATCAGGATGGAGTTTGGAATAGAAAAATGCGCCCTTAGTCAACATACAAAAAGGCAGTAACGAGAAACTGAAGGAATAAAGCTACCAGATGGGAGCAACATCAAACACATAGATGAGACAGGATACAAATACCTGGGAAATGAATGGTAAGGAGGAGATATAAAACACCAGATGAAGGACACGATCAGGAGAATATATGGCAGAGGACTCAAGGCGATACTCAAGTCAAAACTCAACGCCGGAAATATGATAAAAGCCATAAACACATGGGCAGTAGCTCCAGGACTCATGCAGAAGAGTGTGATCCTAGAAACGGCACACATAGTAAGAAAAGTGATGGACTCCTAAGAGGCAGGATGCAACCCGGAACCCCACACTATAATACCACCCAGTCGAATTGGAGGACTGTGATAGAGCAAAAAAAAAAAAATAAAATAATAATAATAATAATAATAATAATAATAATAATAAACATACACACACATGCCGGGGTTACCTTAAGTGGAAAGAGTCACAGGTCCCACTATA